>NC_046167.1:76720959-76745539 GCF_011064425.1 Rattus rattus
CAGTTGAGTCGATGATTTATATGGAATCTTCTGCTCCTGAGTTTCTCTCTTCTATCTCTTGTATTCTGTTGATGATGCTTGTATCTACGGCTCCTTGTCTCTTCCTTTGGTTTTCTATATCCAGGGTTGTTTCCATGTGTTCTTTCTTGATTGCTTCTATTTCCATTTTTAATTCCTTCAATTGTTTGATTGTGTTTTCCTGCAATTCTTTCAGGGATTTTTGTGATTCCTCTGTATAGGCTTCTACTTGTTTATTTATGTTTTCCTGGAATTCTTTCAGGGATTTTTGCGATTCCACTCTGTAGACTTCTACTTGTTTATTTATGTTTTCCTGTGTTTCTCCAAGGGAGTTCTTCATGTCTTTCTTGAAGTCCTCCAGCATCATGATCAAATATGATTTTGAAACTAGATTTTGTTTTTCTGGTGTGTTTGGATATTCCGTGTTTGCTTTGGCGGGAGAATTGGGCTCCGATGATGCCATGTAGTCTTGGTTTCTGTTGCTTGTGTTCCTGCGCTTGCCTCTCGCCATCAGATTATCTCTAGTGTTACTTTGTTCTGCTATTTCTGACAGTGGCTAGACTGTCCTAGAAGCCTGTGTGTCAGGAGTGCTGTAGACCTGTTTTCCTGTTTTCTTTCAGCCAGTTATGGGAACAGAGTGTTCTGCTTTCAGGCGTGTAGTTTTTCCTATCTACAGGTCTTCAGCTGTTCCTATGGGCCTGTGTCTTGAGTTCACCAGGCAGGTCGCTTGGAGCAGGACGGTTTGTTTTACCTGTGGTCCCAAGGGTCAAGTTTGCTCGTGGGGTGTTGCTTATGAGCCCTCAGCGGGGGCAGCAACCAGGAAGATCTGTGCCGCCCTTTCCGGGAGCTTCTGTGCACCAGGGTTCCAGATGGCGTTTGGTGTTTTCCTCTGGAATCAGTAATGTGGGCAGAGTGTAGTCTCTTCTGGTTTCGCAGGCGTGTCTGCCTCTCTGAAGGTTCAGCTCTCCCTCCCACCGGATTTGGGTGCAGAGAACTGTTTATCGGGTTGGTCCCTTCAGGTTGTGGCGGTGTCTCAGATGCAGGGGACCTGCTGCTGCTGTGGCCATATCCCCCTTGCTTTCTTCTTGATTAAAGTTTCTAAATTCTTCCATTTAAGTGTAGGACCACAAGAGAGTTTTAAAATTACCTATTTGAGTCATGGAATGAACTGCATTGCAGTAACAGGGAGAGGATTTGCATGTGGAGCATGGCCTCAGCTCTCAGACCACAACAGTAGAAACAGTGTCCTGTGTACACTGGAGCGTGAAACAGGATAGGTAATAGCTAGGTCACAGACTCATTAATGTTTAAAATACTCAGCTGCAGGCCTTGCCATTTTAAAGAAAGACTTGATTGACAAAGGCTTGATGATTTTGTAATTTCCTACCAAGTGTTAATTCATACGTTTTAATGTAAAACACACAAGATTGGTGGGTGTACAATTTGGAGCGATTAGGTTGATGCAATGAATGTTGAATTTCCAGTTAGGGTACTGTCCTATGTGGATATGTGCTGTCCTCATTGACATAGTTCAGTCAGTTCGATGTTTGAGACACAGACCACTCATTGGCTGCAGCTGTGTGTGTCAGGTTATGGGACTCAGCCCCTAACAGTCTACATAGGGGAAAGATCAAAAGTAATTTAGTAATGCCACAGCCTCTGCCAGGGAATGCCTCTTCCTTTTCAAAGTTAATTTACCTTTGCATTTTTTCAATGACATTTATTTTCCTCTAAAGACCATTCTTGGCATGACTTTTTATTTTTCATTTTTCTTTAATTTTTTATTATATATTTCTTTACTTACCTTTTGAAGGTTATTTCCCTTCCCCGTGTCCTGTCTATAATCCCCATTCTCTTCCCTCCCCATCCCCCATACATGTATTCCCCTTATAAATCCCCGTATTGCCCCCCCCCATATTCCCCTGCACTGGGGTTCCAACCTTGATAAGACCAAGGACTTTCCCTTCCACTGGTGCCCCACCAAGGCTATTCTCTGCTACATATGCAGTTGGAGCCCTGGGTCAGTCCAGTAGTGGTTTAGTCCCTGGAAGCTCTGGTTGGTTGGCATTGTTGTTTTTATGGGGTTGCAAGCTCCTTCAACTCTTTCAATACTTCCTCTAATTCCCCCAAGGGGGCCCTATTCTCAGTTCGGTGGTTTGCTGCTAGCATTGACCTCTGTATTGGACAGGCTCTGGATGTGTCTCTCAGGAGAGATCTATAGCCAGTCCCTTTCCGCATGCATTTTCTAGCTTCATCAATCTTATCTAGTTTTGGTGGCTGCATATATATGGGCCACAGGTGTGTCAGATTCTGAATGGCCATTACTTGAGTCACTGCTCTAATCTTTGCTTCCATATCACCTCCTATGAATATTTTCCCCATTTTAAAAAGGGATGGGAACATCTGCATTTTGGTCATCCTTCTCCTTGAGCTTACTGTGGTCTGTAGATTTCATCTTGGGTAATTTGAGTTTTTGGCTAATATCCACTTACCAATGAGTATATACCAAGTGTGTTTTTGTGTGATTGAGTAACCTAAGTCAGGATGATATTTTATAGTTCATTTCATTTGCCTATGCATTTCATGAAGTCATCGTTTTTGATAGCTGAAGTCATTGTGTAGATTTACCACACTTTTGAATCCATTCCTCTGTTGAAGGGCATCTAGGTTCTTTCCAGCTTCTGGCTATTATAAATAAGGCTGCTATGAACATAGTGGAGCATGACCATTACTCTGGTCCACAGACCAGGCAATGAAGAATATGGAAAGGGTATTGCCAGGGCGTTAAGTTTGGAATTGATGTGTGGGGTGGGAGCATCCTCATAGAAGCAAGGGTAGGGGCGCGGGGGTATAGGAGAGGGGGGAAAAGGAGATAACATTTGAAATGTAATGCATAAAATATCTAAGAAAATAAATAAAGTAGAAACAAATGTAAAGAAAGAAGAATATGGACAAAGGCCTGAACTTACTGTGAACTGTTGTTGACACTAATGCAGCTAGTTCAAATTACTCTAGTTATACAAGTTCACTTCCCTAAAACCAAACAGATGGGCACTCTGAGGGATTGTTATTATTTGCAATATTCAAGATGGGAAATCTCTTCTTTAATCTGGAGGTATTGATTGACAAGAAAAAATTAGTCTAGGCCATAGCTTGTGGTGGGCGCTTCCATGAATAAAGGATATTGAAGTTGGTAGTTCTTTCTCTTCTTGCCATACACTGGCTAGAAAGATCATTTTATTTTTCTGGCATTAGCATCTCCTTCTCTTTAATTCTGGCATATGGTAAAGACGAGCTGAGACACACAGCTACTGCTGTATTCTTCAAATTTCTTCCAATACAGTTTTTGTTTTACTAGTTGGACCACATTCTGTGAGCCATTCTTATATATCCACTCCATGCACACATAGACAGATCCATTGTTATTAGTTCTGTTCATCTGGAAAACCTTTACTAACACAGATATGATGTTTCACCTTCCCACTGAGGAAGATGTGCTTCTAACATTAGTGCTCCGTAGCTGTCGGCATCTATTCCCTGCTATTCTCCCAGGGTTGTTTGCAGTCTCACATGTAGCAGTTGAATATTAGCTGCAATTTTCCCGACGTCAGCGTACAATCAGAGAAACAAACATCACACTTTGTGTCCTAAAGTCTCTCTTTAATTGTTACTATCCTTGGAACCTATACTTCAGTCTGCTCCAAGCTGAATACTGTACCTTGCAAGTTATCCCTCTTGATTGAGGAGCAGCAACAGCAGCAAGAGCAGGAGGAAGAAACTCCTGCTGAGTGCTGGAAGGCAGAAAGATAGGTTATTGGAAGACACGCAAAAGAGATATTGAAATAAAAATCTTGCAGCTCTGAGAAGGGTAAGCTCCTGGACTAGAATCCTGGGCCAGGAAACGCTATGCTGTGTGACTTCAGCAAACTCTAATCCTACGGGAGGGGTTCATGTCACTCAAGATTCACTGGCCAATCAGGGCGTCCAGGCAGGCCCTCCACTAGTAGAAGAGGAGTGTACTTCCTGGTGCCCTGTTTCCAGCAGTCGATTTACCGGAGTTGCTTAGCGGGCTTGAATGATTGGCCTGATGTGTTTTGATGTCGGCTTCCTGGTGTCTTATGGACGTCCTGGCAATCTACTAAGTCGGGACATGGTGAGTAGGTGACCGCTGCCCAAAACGAGAAGGAGCGGGCGGCTCAGTCGCCGGACTCGGTGTGGTGGGATGCAGGGGGCCAACCCTGGCTGTTCTTTCTTTTTGGTTTCTTTTGAGGCTGCGGAGGGGGAAGAATGTCCGCGGGGGCAAGACTTGGTCTTGCGAGATATTTAGGGTTGCTGTTTTACCTATTTTAGGTCTAATGCGCTTTGCAGCTGTAGCTGACTTTCCTGAGTTCCTCAGAGGCCAGACTGTAAACTGCAATCTGTGGTGAGTAGCCCCTCACCTTAAAACAGCAGGGGGTTAAGTAGCCTTTCTTCTATCTGCAGGGAACTGGGCTGCTCTAACTTCCAGCCTGGTAGTTGAAGTTACAGGGAGAAAAGTGACACACTTTGAAAGGTGACTTTAATGTTTGTTTCCAAGTTTTTCTCAAACGTTCTCTAATAAAAGGGAATCAGGTAATTGAGTAAAGGATTGATTGCTAGATCCTTTCCCTCAAGTCCAGATACACTCACTTGATAGGCTTGGGGGAAGTTTGGAGCAATTAACTTCTATGAGCCAGGAAGAGAGACACCCTCATAGAAGAAAGACTTTTATACAAGCAATTATGGATAAACTCACCTAAGTTCTATACAAAATCATATGTTTTGGGGAGGTTGGCTTGATCAATGCATATTGAATTTCCAACTGGAGGGTACCCCTTTGCAGCTGTGTCCGATCCACTTGCACAATTACTTCAGCTCAGTGGGTTGAGAAGAATGCCGTATGTTCCAGCTGTGTGTTCCGTTACATATCTAGCACCTAACATTGCACATAGGGTCCAGGTCAAAGCCATTCTCTCTGCCAGGGAATGGCCCTTACTTATTCCAAATTGGTACGGATATGTGGGGATTTTCTTATTATTAATAATGTTTTTCGTTTGAAAGAGTCAACGATTGATTTCACATTTTATATTTCATTTCTTATTAATTCGTTCATTTTTATTGGTTATTTGATATATTTAAATTTCAAATGTTATCCCCCTTCCTGGTTTCCCCTCTGCAAACCGCCTATGATATCCCGCCACCCCCCCCCGCACCCCCACTAACTCGTGCCTCACCTCCCTAGCATTCCCCTAAGTTGGGGCGGAGTCTCCACAGGACCAAGGGCCTTCCCTGCTCCCATTGATGTCAGATAAGGCCATCCTCTGCTATGTGAACAGCTGGGGACATGGATCCCTCCAGGTGTTCTCTTTGGTTGGTGGTCTATCCCTGATAGCTCTAGGGGAATCTGGTTGGTTGATAATGTTGTTCTTGCTATGGGGTTGCAAACCCCTTCAGCTTCTTCAGTCTTTCCCCTAAGTCCTCTCTGCTGTCCTAATGCTCACTCAGTCTGATGGTTGGCTGTGAGCATCCACATCTGTATTGGTCAGGCTCTGGCCAAGCCCCTCAGGGAGCAGCCATAGCAGGTTCCTGTCAGCTCATGCTTCTTGGCATCAGCAATAGTGTCTTGGTTTGGTGTCTGCAGATAAGATGGATCGGCATGGGGGGCAGTCTCTGGATGGCCTTTCCTTCAGTCTCTGCTCCATTCTTTGTCCCTGCATTTCCCTTAGACAGGAACAATTGTGTGTTAATATTTTGAGATGTGTGTGTGGCCCCATCCCTCAACTGGGTCTGGATATGGTCTCTACAGGTTCTCTTTCCCCTTTGTTGGGTATTTCAGCTAATGCCATCCCAGTTGTGTGCTGGGAGCCTCTTGCTTTCCTAGCATCTAGGGCTTTCTAGTGGCTACTCCCAGTTCCTCATTCCCCACTGCTACATACTTCCCTTCCATTTCCTGACCCTCTGTACTTCTTTCCTATCTCTCCCCACAACTAATGCTCTCCCACCCCCACTGCCCGCCCAGCCTTTCCCTCTCCCTCTTTCTGCCTCCTGTAATTATTTTATTCCCTCTTCTAAGTAGGACTGAAGCATCCACATTGGTCTTCCTTCTTGCATTTCATATGGTCTGTGAGTTGAATCGTGGGTATTCTGAGCTTTTTGTCTAACCTCTAGTTATCAATGAGTACATACCATATTTATTCTTTTGTGACTGGGTTAGCTCACTCAGGAAGATATTTTCTACTTCCATCCATTTGCCTGTGAGTTTCATGATGTCATTGTTTTTAATAGCTGAGTAGTACTCCATTGTGTAGATGTACCACATTTTCTGTATCCATTCCTCTGCTGAGGGACATCTGTGTTCTTTTGAGCTTCTGGTATTATCAATAAGGCTGCTATGAATATAGTGGAGCATGTACCTTTGTTATATGTTGGAACATCCTTTGGGTATATGCCCAGGAGTGATATACCTAGGTCTACAAGGACGAATATGTCCAATTTTCTGAAGAACAGTCAGAGTGATTTCCAGAGTGTTTGTACCGGCTTGCAAACCCACCAACAATTGAGGAGCGTTTCTCTTCTCCACATCCTTACCAGCATGTGCTGTCACATGAGGTTTTGATCTTAGCCATTCTGACTGGTGTGAGGTAGAATATCATGGTCATTTTGATTTTCATTTCTCTGATGACTAAGAATGTTGAACATTTTTTTAAATGAAATTTCCCTCTCTCTTTTTAAAATTTTTTAAAAGATTTTACTATATATCAGTACACTGTAACTGTCTTCAGACACACCAGAAGAGGGCATCTGATCTTATTTCAGATGGTTTTGAGCCACCAGGTTGTTGCTGGAATTTGAACTTGGGACCTCTGGAAGAGCAGTCAGTGCTCTTAAGCACTGAGCCATCTCTCCAGCCCCAGTGTTTGGATTGTTAATACTTAAATGACTGATTTGGTTTGAGGCTCTCACAATTTTCTCATAAAATCTTGTCTCTGCCTCCTAATTTGCTGATTGTCAGGATTTCAGACCATATGATCATTTGATGGAGATGCAATTTACGGGGTGCCTCCGAGCCATTCGATTTTCCTCATTTGAGAATCCTTTGTTTAGCTCTGTACCCCAAAAGGAAGTTGATAACATTGCTGTTGTGACAGTATTTAATATTAGGGATGAACAGTGCCTTTGTTGTGAAGTCAAAAGATAATTTCTAGAGAAATGGTGGTCTGGTTCCTAGGACTTGTGAACACTGCGTTCCACAGTTTGGTTTGCCTGCTACATTTTACTAATTGTTTAGAAACTGATAGATAGGCGGTGGTGGGAAGCACTCTTGAGAAAAAGATCAGTAGCCACTGTCGGTAAGAAATAAACAGATTAGAGGGCAGTTTGAGGTATTTTTGTGGTGGCTGTGAAGTCTCTGTTCTTTTTAAATTTTTCATACATACAATCATAGGTAATAATGGTCAAGTTGACATTATGCCTGGCAGAGTTTCCTTAAGTGTTTGATGAAAGCCTGACTATAGTTTGTGCTTTTGTTCATGGCTTTTTCTCTCCGTTCCCTCATTATGTCAGCAAGACTGCACATAGTCTTGATTATTGTATCTTTGTGTCTTACTGTGTCTGTGTGTTTTCTATTTCTTTATTGTCCTATTGATTACTCTGTTTTGTATAGGATGGCACATACCCTGGGATCAGGTTCCCCATCATAAATTGTTGGAATGTTTCTAAAAATACATTTTTTAAAAGAATTATTTATTTTATGTGTATGCATACACTGTCGCTGTCTTCAGATAAACCAGTAGAGGGCATCAGATCCCAATACAGATGGTAGTGAGCCACCCTGTGGTTGCTGGGAATTGAATTCAGTCTACCTGGAAAAGCAGTCAGTGCTCTTAACCACCGAACCATCTTACCAGTGCCAATTGTTTGATATTTTAATTTATAGTTTTTCTTAAATCTGAGTTGCTGTCTCCATCCTGTCTGAGATTCAACCAGTGAGCTCTTTGGTCTTCTTGTTGCTATGTGCCTACATTGCTGTCATGGACTCTAATCCTTTAGAAGTGCAAGTCCAATTCAATGCTTTCAATAATGATTCCTCTTGGCCATGGCCTATTTTATGATATCAGTGAAAATTAACCATACAGTAGGGTTGTGTGGATGATCGGAACACAGTAAATTTCCCCTTCCAACTACACAAACCAGGGAGGACTTTCTTCTACATTAGCTGTAGAGCAGTTAGCATCAGTGCAAATCCTTTAAGGGTTGGAGTGATCCCAAGATTGACAAGTCTAGGCTGCCGTGAGGAATAATCCTGTTAAGAACAGTCTCCTTGGACTGGACAGATGTCTCAGTGTTTAAGAGCACCCCACTGCTCTTCCAGAGATCCTGAGTTCAATTCCCAGCAACCACATGGTGGCTCACAACCATCTATAATCAGGTCTGGTGCCCTCTTCTGGTGTATCTGAAGACAGCTGCAGTGTACTTATATATAATAAATGAATAAATTAATCTTTAAAAAAAAAAATAACATTCTCCTTTACTAATAATGAGACCAACGTCAAATGACTTCTCAGCTCTCTCTTCTGTTGATGATTCTGATGCTAGGAATATTTGTTGAAAGGCGCTTGCTTAAACACAGACTGCTATCTACTATACTTTTAATATGTGTTATACATTATAGTGTGCTAATCAAATCAAAGTCAGCTGGGGTTCTAAATCAGACCCTGTCTCAATCAAAGAAAATAATGAGAACTGTATTTGTGATAGGCTATCATATTTCGGTTTTTCTTTCTTTTGCTAATTAATTTTAATGGTAAAATTCAATTCCAAGTTAAAAGTTACCTTTTCTTTTTTTTTGACTTGTTCTTCATGTACATTGTTGTGATCTGCATATCATACATGGTTTCCAGTGTTCTTGGTATATTCTAATGACAGGGTGATAGTGAACTAAGTTACTAACTGAAAAAAGATTCTACTTCTGTAAGCACATGCTATGTACCTAGGCCTTGAGCTTAACTATAAAAGCCATCCCCTGCTCTTTAATAAACTTAATTATTTCTTTTATGTATTCAGTTTACATCCTGAACACTGCCCTCCTCCCGGTTACCCCCTCCCTTAATTCTTCGTCCAGCTGCCTCTCCTCTTCTCCCCTGAGTCGATGGGCCACATTGCATTACGCAGATCTTCTATTTCGTAGGACTAGTATAACTACAGTATCTTGGTTTCATACTAAGTTAAATGTTTTATTCAGATTCTTGATAGCCTGGTGTGTAGACCCAAAAATGGGCCAGTCAGACGCTTATCAATCATCTAAAATTGATTACCTTACTGTTCATTCGTAATATTAAGTATTGTCAAAGAAGGGAAATTATCAACTTCCTTTTATTCTGTCCCTTTCTGTACTGTTTCTTTACCACTTTCAAAGTTCCTGGAGTAGACATTGATATTAAGCTGTGATGAAAAGAGTATAGAATCTTTGATGTAAAGGATTTTCCAATGCCTGGGAAATAGTGAATCACACTGAGTAGAGTTTACCTCAGGGAGAGACTCCCTCCCTCAGGTAAGTAGCATGGTAATCAAGCATCTTAGAGATTAGGATGGTAGGATGCACATCGTTGTTCACCCGGATTGTCAGAAAATATGGCTTCAGAAGGTAACACAGGAGACAGCCCTGATTAACCAACAGCCACTAGGCCCATCCCCAGATCACAGAGCAGCCCTTTAACAAGCAGCTTCATGGAGCATTGCAGGGTCACAACCACCAGTAAGGCCTGGTGTGCCATAAAGGACCGCTTTTCTTCTTGAGAAAAGCAAAGTTCCGCCAGGTGGGCAGGACATCAGGTGACACCATTTGAAAAGGAAAAACACTGTTGTGGTGAGAACTGGCCTGATTGAGCAAGGCTTTCCATGAGGACTTCATGGATAGAGAATTACATAGCTCCTTCTCAAACTCAGCCACATCTTAGAGCCTGTAAGGACCTGGGGCCTAGGACCTGGGGCATTTCCCTAAGGCCTTGAGGTATGTATTAAAAAAGCAGAGCTTCTTCTCTAAAACCAGGCATATGCTTTTGAGATCTGTTAATGGTCTGGGGCCAGGTCCTTTGGAGAGGGGTTGTCTCTGATGCTGAGATTCCAAAAATTGCTACCACATGTGGCTGAAGACATCAGTTCCAAAGTAGTGGAGGCATGGTCTTTAATGTTAATGAGATGGCCCTGTACTCAGTGAGCAACATGGTTTGATCAGATCCCTCCTTAATTTGTCCATTGTATGGTTGATTCTGCTGACTTCATGGAAATCTCCCATTTCTTTCCATTTTCCTTGTAGGTAGTATAAATGCTGCTGTTCTTAAGAAGCTTCCTTAGCAGAAGCCTTAGCTCCTTGCTACCCCACCCCAGCTTTCATACTTTCCATTTCCTACTTTTTCTATCTTTTGCATCCTCTGAAGCATTCCACTTAGGATTCTGTCCTTGAAGAATGGCCCGCTCTTTCAGAGTATTGGTGTAGTTAAGAAATGATTGGTGAAATATATTTGCTATGTAAATCTCCTAACTGCCAAGTGGCTAAAACAAGTAGTCACCACTCTATCCTTAAATTGTTCAGAATCAACCTTAGGGTGTCTGTGAATTGTTGCCTTTATGCTGGTGAGGGCTAAATGTGGCCATTTGTGCATTTGGGAAAGTCTTTTTTTTATTCTCTGGGGAGTATAGCTTTACCCTTGAGTGTGCCACTGTCTTTCCTCTTCTAAGCAATTTGGGCCCTTTCTTCTGCTGTATATTCTAAATGAGCCCATCCTTTAGTCTAATGCGGGTTCCCAGCAGGTGTCTCTTGCTGGCCCAAAACTGGGATAGTCCCTTGCATAACCATTTCTGGAGTCACTTGATCTGCCTGGTTATTGTCCAGTGCCACTGAGTCTCTTCCCATCTGATGTCTTGGGCAATGAATGCTCATAGTTATTACCTTCATCATGACATCCAAGAGACCCAAGATCTTGGCTTTGAAAGAACCCCGGAGCAGGGAGACCCTCACTCAAGTCTTGGGATGATGCGACCCCCCAAGAAGTCACGTGAGACCGTCCTTGCTGTAATAAACATGAGGTTTATTGATAGGAACCAGTGCACTGGGGTCGAGACTCATATCCCATGCAGGGGCAGTGGAGTTGGACCCTGAGATGCTGGGAGAAAGGGTATTTAAAGGGAGAAACCACAACCCAAGGGGGCAGGGGTAGTGTCATTGGAAAATCACAAGAAGCTTCCTGTCAAGATTGCTTAACTTTTTGTTCCCTTTAGTTCCTAGGAGAAGCTTCCTGCTTCTCAAGGTTGTTTGTTCTTTTAAGATTTTAATCTAACTTAATGGTCAGCTAGTTCCTGGAAGAAGCTTCCTCTTAATTTTACTAGGTTGGGATCACCTATCTAAGGGCCTAATCTTAAACCCTTTTATCTGGATCCTGGGAGAGCAGGCTCAAGAAATGGGATCCTTTACTTACTTACAGGTAGAGGGCAGGGTCTGGAATTTGAGGTATTTAGGGCTTCTTAGGGGTGAGATTCCATTTTTAAACTTCTGACTTTTTGGCTGTATTTTTTATTCTTTGAGCTTCTTTTTCTACCTTGGTATATAGCCCGGTGGACGGGAGCTGTGGCAAAGGCATCTGTGCTGATGTGCTGAGGGATAGAATGCTAAAGAATGGAAAGTTCCTGCCTATTTGAAGGCCGATTGCTTGGCTGGGATCTTATGGTCTTTTCTGGATGTCTTGAGGCAAAGTCAGAATTTGAAAAGAACCCAGATGTCTTCAACAGAGGAATGGATACAGAAAATGTGGTACATTTACACAATTGAGTATAACTCAGTTATTAAAACAATGACTTCATGAAATACTTCGGCAAATGGATGGAACTAGAAAATATCGTCCTGAGTGAGGTAACCCAACCACAAAGGAACACACATGGTATGCACAAACTGATGAGTGGATATTAGCCCAAAAGCTCAGAATACCCAGAATACAATTCACTGACTATCTGAAGCTCAAGAAGGAGGAAGAGCAAATTGTGGATGCTTCAGTCTTTCTTAGAATGTAAGACTCTCAGAGAGAATCTTCCCTCAGGAGGGAGATCCTTAAGCCCCAGTGAGTCCACAGGCTGCAATCTGCAAGAGGATTTTTATTGATCAGGAAGCACAGGTATCTGTGGGCGTCCCAGTCAATTTGGAAGACTGGCGCGCCTAGCAGAACCAGGGACGGGTTTTTATAGTGTATTGGAGAGCAGAAGCAGGCTTACAGAAGCAGATGCATGGTTACAGGGATGTGATTGGTGGAGTAAATGAGGCATACGTGTACAATACCTATTTTGGCTATAATCATAACAGTGAGTTAGCAAAAAGTACATGGTGGTCAGGTCTCCCGGGGGGTCAGGGACTTTTTCTTTTTCCCTGCCAGGTGGCCCATGGAGCAATGCCCATAATTTAGTCTGGTTTCTGCATTTTGTTTTCTTTTCTGGGCTATTTTGTCTAAATGTTGGGTCAACTTGTCCCACAAGTCTTGGGACACATTTGAACTTCCTGAACTTTCTCATAAGGCTTATTTTAGTTCCAAGCCTGTGTATTTAAAACTTAGTTTTCATTTCTATGTTTGAGGGCCTAGGGCTTGTATAATTCTCTTTCTGGAAGGGGGTCTTTCATTCCCCCATTTTCTTTTTGTCCTTGAGTGGAATCTTTCACTCATTTATTTAAAGTACCTCAGTCGGTTGTTGTTCTACTAGTTGATACTGCTGTCTTAGCACGAAAGTTTGAATAACTGAAAGCCTATCTTTTATGAATTGTACTAATCTGTTTAGAATGCAGGGTCCTAATAGGAGAATCAGGAGAAGGATTATTAAGGGTCCCTCAAAGTTGATAACAGAGTAGCAAACCATGGGGATCGATTAAACCACCCTTCAAACCATCCCTGTTGGGACTCAGACATCTTTTGTCTATGGGCCAAGCGCTCACGGAGTTTGGCCATGTTGTCTTTTACTATCCCAGTATGGTCTGCATAAAAGCAACATTCTTCTTTTAGAGCAGCGCATAGCCCCCCCCCTCTCGGAGAAACATCATATCAAGCCCCCTTCTGTTTTGGAGGACCACCTCTGACAGAGATGTCAAAGACTTTTCTAAAGCACTTATAGATTCTTCGATTGCTTTCAAATCTGCATTCATAGCTGCTTGCAATTGACGGAAGTGGCCTGTTTCTATGAGGGCGGTTGTTCCTGTCCCTATACCTGCAGCTACTCCTCCAAAAGTAATTCCCCCTATTAACAAAGCTAGAGTCAGAGTGAGGGGCTCTCTCTTGATCTGTGGATGTCCCTCAAAATAGGAATACACATACTCAGGCTCATGATAGATTACTTTGGGCCAAATCTCTGTCAATACACAGTAATCAGATGTTTGGTTTAAAATAATGGCCGAAATGCATGAGGTTAGGCCAGTATTGCAGGCCCAATAAGTACCTGGTGGGGCAGCCAAATAATATTTCCCAGTGGGAGCTTTTCTTGTGACATTGCAGAGTGCCTGATGAGTGGGTGGCACAGTTCCTATACAGAGCCCCTGTCCTGTGACCTTGGGAAGTGTCAATCTATGGTTAAGACTATCAGAACAGCTTTCCGGGGCTGTAGTCTGGTTGGTGTAATTTCCTAAAACTGCTACTCCTTCATAATAAGGTGGGCTGGAGACTAGACATAGCCAGCATTCTTGAGTTCTAAGTGGGTCTGAATAATTGAGAGTTAGATATGCACCCTTCACTAGATTGAGTAGCCGATCTCCTGTGCCTGGTGTGTGAGTGGTCGGAGCGGCGGAATCCCTACTTGCGAAGGAGTGGGTCACTAGAGAGGTTTGAGTGAATCTAGGCAAATGGGCTGGAGCAGGGAATAAGGGGGTTCTTTGATCCTTTAGGACTAGGTTAGGTCCTACAGCCGGGGCAATCCGCTTTCGAACCAATTGAAGAGAAAACAACAGGCCCGGATGGGTCTGCCCAGGGGTATAGAGGCGGAGACCCCACCGTACCCCAGATTTCCAATCATGTTTCTTTCCTGCCTCAGTAAACCTCATTTGGATGTTAGATTCCCCCGCTGAGCCAATAAAAGTTACGAGATCTCCCCCCTAGGCTTTCCAGGGTCCATTAGTATGAGTCTCGAATCCCCATTTAGCACAGTAAAAGGTTTCTGGCCCCCCACATTGGGCGGTTCTCTTTCCTCCCGGACAGACATACCAGCTAGAATGCCGGCAAGGGGGATAGGAATTGCGGGGAGATTTCTCGGTACGCCCCTATGAATCTTTAGCCAACTGACATAAATCAAAGGTTAGAGTAGGCCACCAGGTGCCTGGGGAGTGAGCACCGTTGGCTAACACCTGTGTCCACCCCGTCTCCAAGTTGCGTATAACCCAGGAAAGGTTGATAACCTGGTGAGGGCTTGGTTGTCCAGCAACCCCCTCCCCCCAGCACATGCTCAGAGTGATTAGTGTCAGGAGTGTACGCGTGTGAGTCGCAGCTTTAGGGGGTTCCGGGTGCGTTGAGCCCTCCATGTCTGCTGTACGGTGGCTTCCTCCGGTTGGGCTGCCTTGACGTGAGAAGAGTGGATCCACGCAGTGATTCCGTCCACTTTCAGGGTGGTTGGTGTCGTCAGGAGGACAGTGTAGGGTCCTTTCCACCGGGGCTCGAGATTCTTAATCTGGTGTCTGCGTACCCATACGAGGTCCCCCACCTGGAACGGGTGTGGCACAGTCGGCTGGTCAAGTCTGTCCCGGTATGCAGCAGCCAGGAGTCTCCAGATGTCTCTCTGCACGAGTTGCAAAGCTTGTAGATGGGTTTCCAGGGAAGGGCTATTAGCAAAATTAGCAATATTGGAATTAAAGAAATCAATAAATGGGGGTGGTGCCCCATATACTATCTCAAAGGGAGTCAACCCATGAGGGCCCGGCGTGTTCCGGGCCCTGTAAAGAACTAAGGGGAGGAGGGAAACCCAATCCTTTGAGCCAGTTGCAAGCGTAAGTTTGGATAAAGTCTCCTAAATTGTTCTATTCATACGCTCTACCTGTCCTGAACTCTGGGGTCTGTATGCACAATGTAGTTTCCAATCAATCCCCAGTAATTTGGCCACCAACTGACTTACCCGGGAAACGAAAGCGGGCCCGTTGTCCGATCCCAAGACTTGAGGCATACCATACCTGGGAAAAATTTCTTCAAGGAGTTTCTTGGTGACTATCTTTGCAGTCTCATGTTTGGTGGGAAAGGCCTCAACCCATCCTGAAAATGTATCCACAAACACCAGCAGATATCTGTATCCGTACATACCTGGTCTGATTTCAGTAAAATCAATCTCCCAGTGGATGCCAGGACGATGTCCCCTGGGACGAGTCCCGATACCATTTTTCACTTTCCCTGGGTTCACTTGGGCACAAGCTTTACAGTTTTCAGTCACTTCCCGTAGGGCCTGACCCTGTCCCAGAAGGTGGAGATCTATTTCTTCTCGTTCCAGGAGAGTTCTCATCTTTTTGATTCCCAGGTGGGTTAACTTATATAAGTGAGATATTAATTCAAAAGTCATTTTTGCAGGCATGACAATCTTTTTATTATAGACCCATCGTTTCAGTTGAGGAGAGTATACGGCCCCCATTTTCTTTAGGAGGTCTATGTCCTCTAAATCATACGGCCATGGGGAGACTTGCTCATGGTTATCTGAGAGGCTGATCCGTCAGGTCTGGTCTGGTTCCATGTGTTTCTGCTAAAATCTGGAGGCAGTCATGTGGTTCGACTTCCTCTGGTAAGGGGAGTAGGGTGGCCGGATTCAAAGCCAGAACCGGGCCAAACTGGACCTTCTCCGTGTTTAACAACATAGCTTGGTAATGAGTCATGCGAGAATTAGAAAGCCAGCGGTCAGGAGGTTGTTTTATCAGGGCTTCTACCTCATGAGGCACCAAGATAGTCAGAGGCTGTCCTAGGGTCAGCTTATTAGCATCCCTAGTCAGGAGTGCATTTGCTGCTACCATTCTCAAGCAAGGTGGCCATCCTGAGGCAACGGGGTCTAACTTCTTTGATAAATAGGCCACTGGTCGTTTCCAGGGCCCCAGTCTTTGTGTAAGAACCCCCTTTGCGTAACCTTGCTTTTCATCTACAAATAGCTCAAAGGGCTTGGTAACATCTGGGAGGCCAAGGGCAGGGGAGGACAACAAGGCACGCTTGATGTTGTCAAAGGCCTCTTGTTCTTGCGATCCCACTGGAAAAGCGTCCCTTGTTTAGTGAGTGGGTATAGGGGAGCAGCCATTTCGGCGTAACCCGGGATCCAGAAGCGACAAAATCCTGCCGTGCCTAAAAACTCTCTCAACTGACGGGGGCTCTTTGGAACCGGAATGCCAGCCACAGTTTGTTTTCGAGCTGAGGTCAACCACCTCTGCCCATCTTTCCGCTGATATCCCAAATAAGTGACTTGAGTTTGACATATTTGGGCCTTTTTTGCCGAGGCCCGATAGCCTAGGCGCCCCAGAGTCTGTAGGAGGGATTCTGTCCCCAAACGGCAGGCCCTCTCAGTGGCACCTGCCAAAAGCAGGTCATCAACGTATTGCAGGAGTAGGAGAGAGAGGGGTACTGGACTCGGAAATCAGCCAGATCTCGATGTAAAGCTTCATCAAAGAGAGTGGGACTATTCTTAAATCCCTGTGGCAATCTAGTCCAGGTTAATTGACCCGAAAGTCCCAAGTCTGGATCTTTCCATTCAAAGGCAAATAAAGGTTGATTTTCCGGGCTGAGCTGGAGACAGAAGAAAGCATCTTTCAGATCCAAAACCGTATACCAAGTATGTGTGGGGGGCAGAGTACTGAGTAAGTTGTAAGGGTTTGGGACAGTCGGATGGTTGTCTTCTACCCTTTTATTGACCTCTCTTAAATCTTGTACTGGCCTGTAATCTCCAGTTCCTGGCTTTTTAACAGGTAGCAGGGGCGTATTCCATGGCGACCGACAAGGGACTAAAATGCCCTGGTCTAGAAGCCTCCTGATATGTGGTCTTATGCCCTGGTAGGCTTCCTGTGACATGGGATACTGCTTTATAGAAACTGGAACTGCAGTGGCCTTTAGTTGAATAATTAGAGGGGGCTGCTGAAGCGCTAGTCCCATTCCACCAGTCTCTGCCCAGGCTAGTGGGAACTTCGTGACCCAAGAGTCTATTTCTGTAGTTTGTGGTTTGTCGTGCCCCGGTTCATATAGTCTATATTCGTCCTCTAATTGAAGGGTCAGAACTTGGAGAGGGGTCCCATGAGGACCAGTTATCCGGGCCCCTCCTTCTTCAAAATGAATTTGTGCTTTTAGTTTAGTAAGCAAGTCACGGCCCAGCAGAGGGTATGGACAATCCGGAACATGTAGGAAAGAATGAGTCACCTTACCAGTAGCCAACTGAACCTGGCAATCTGTAGTCCATCGATATATCTTGCCACCAGTGGCTCCTTGCACCCAGGCCGTCCAGTCACTGAGCTGTCCATGAGCCCGGGTGAGGACTGAATGTTGAGCTCCAGTGTCTACCAGAAAGGTAACGGGCTGCCCCCCAACTTCAAGAGTTATCCTGGGCTCGGGGGGGGGGGGCTCCTGGCCCTGACCTCCCTAGCCTTCATCTAGGGTCAAAAGGGAGGTCTCTAACTTCTTCCGGGGTCCACGGGAGTTCTTAGGGTTCTTAGGGCAATCTTGGGCCCAATGTCCTTTTTCCTTGCAGTAGGCGCACTGATCCTTGTCCAGCTTCAGCCTCTTTCGAATTCCCTTCCTATCTCCCTTCCTTCCCTGACTCTGAACTACGGCGGCCAAAGTCCGATTCAGCTCCTTGCTTCTTTTCCTCTCCCTCTCATCTTTCTCTCTACGTACTCTTTCCTCTTTCTCTTCCTGTGTCTCTCTCTTACTAAAAATCCTTTCTGCTTCCTTAAGCAAGTCCTGCAGCGTATAACCCTGTAGGTTCTCCAATCTCTGTAACTTAGCCCTAATATCTGGCGCAGCCTGCCAGATGAAGGACATAGAGACACTCGTCATCTGCCCTGGGTCATCTGGATCATAGGGTGTATACATGCGATAGGCCTCCTTTAGTCTTTCTAAGAAAGCTGAGGGGGTCTCATCGGCCCCCTGTAATACCTGCTTCACCTGAGCCAAATTGGTTGGGCACCGGGCAGCCCCTCGGAGACCCGCTAAGAGCAACTGGCAGTAAAGGCGTAGGTGTCCCCTACCGTCAACCGTATTGAAGTCCCAGTTCGGCCTTGTGAGTGGAAACGCATCATCAATTGCATCAGGCAGCTGAGTAGGACGCCCATCATCCCCCAGGACGTGCTTCCTGGCTTCTAGAAACACCCTTTGTTTTTCTTCCGAAGTCAAAAGAGCCTGTAAAAGCTGCTGACAATCATCCCAAGTGGGCTGATGTGTGAGTAAAACAGATTCTATTAGTTCAGTAAGGGCCACTGGGTCCTTGGAAAAAGGGGGGTTGTGCTGCTTCCAGTTATAAATGTCGGCTGCGGAAAAGGGCCAATACTGTGTCTGCCTGAGAGGTCGAATCCGGTGCTGCTTCCCGGTTATGGCGCAGTCTCCCTGCTATTGGAGAAAATGCTGCCTCAGACTGGGGTTCAGCCTCTGGGAGGGCAGGCGGTCTTGCTTCTGCCTCCTGAGCTGAACTTGTACAAACAGGATATGGAGGAGGCTCCTCAGATAGGAGGTCTATAAGGGGAGAGTTAGAATCTTCCGGAAGCACCGGCTTGGGTTTGGATGTAGTTTTAGGAGATTCCTTCTTGGTAAGGACAGGATAGAGAGAGGAAGGGGTTGAAAGAGGAGCAAGTGGGGCTGAGGGAGTAGGGGGCCAACTTAAGTCTACAAAGGGTTGCACCCAAGAAGGGGGCTCAAAGGCAAGGCTTTCCCAGGTGATAATGTAAGGCACCTGGTCAGGATGTCCATGTTGTCCTTTATGGAAGATCTGATCCTTGACCTGTAAAATAACAGTTTTATTAAAAGTACCATCCACCGGCCATCCCGCTCCAAAAGTGGGCCACTCAGAAGTGCAGAGGGTCTGCCACTTCCCCTTCTTAATTTCGACCCCTTGTTCATTGGTTCGGTCTTTGACGTCCTTCCAGTGGTCGAGAGTAAGACTCAGAGGTGTTATTAAAGACTGTCCCATGTTAGTTTCAAAGAAAATTAGAGAACAAACAAGACAAACACACCCAACAATCAAACAAGCAACAGTCAAGCGCGCCTCAAGGCAAGCAAAAACTAAAAGTAAAAAGTCGGAGGGTGCACTGAGGGTCGAATCCTCACCCTCAACCAAAACTCACGTATCCTTCCGATACTGGACTAAGCCCCGACAAATCGGGCTCCAAACACCCTTGGAACGTCTTCCAGGGCTGTGGGGGAGAAGTCCGAGCTCGTCAGCTCCTTCTCTGGCCCGCTCAAACACTAACAGCCTAGACTCAAATCCAGTAACCAAGCAGTTATGAAGCAAGCCACACAGCAAGACCACAGCAAGATGAGACACTACGAACGCTGGCCAGCTTACCTCCCAGTGGGTGGTCGGTGGTCCTTGGGTAGAGAATCTCCGATCCCGGATAAGCCCCCAAAATGTAAGATTCTCAGAGAGAATCTTCCCTCAGGAGGGAGATCCTCAAGCCCCAATGACCAGTCCGAGTCCACAGGCTGCAATCTGCAAGAGGATTTTTATTGATCAGGAAGCACAGGTATCTGTGGGCGTCCCAGTCAATTTGGAAGACTGGCGTGCCTAGCAGAACCAGGGACGGGTTTTTATAGTGTATTGGAGAGCAGAAGCAGGCTTACAGAAGCAGATGCATGGTTACAGGGATGTGATTGGTGGAGTAAATGAGGCATACGTGTACATTACCTATTTTGGCTATAATCATAACAGTGAGTTAGCAAAAAGTACATGGTGGTCAGGTCTCCCGGGGGGTCAGGGACTTTTTCTTTTTCCCTGCCAGGTGGCCCATGGAGCAATGCCCATAATTTAGTCTGGTTTCTGCATTTTGTTTTCTTTTCTGGGCTATTTTGTCTGAATGTTGGGTCAGCTTGTCCCACAAGTCTTGGGACACATTTGAACTTCCTGAACTTTCTCATAAGGCTTATTTTAGTTCCAAGCCTGTGTATTTAAAACTTAGTTTTCATTTCTATGTTTGAGGGCCTAGGGCTTGTATAATTCTCTTTCTGGAAGGGAGTCTTTCAAGAAGGAGGAACAAAATACACACAGGAGGAAATAAGGAGACAAAGTGTGGAGCAGAGACTGAAGGAAAGGCCATCCAGAGACTGACCCACCTGGGGATCCATCCCATATACAGTCACCAAACTCAGACACTATTGCAGATGCCAAGAAGTGCTTGCTGACAGGAGCCTGATATAGCTGTCTCCTGAGAGGCTTGGCCATAGCCTGACAAATATAGAGTTGGAGGCTCACAGCCAACTACTGGACTGGGTCCGGGGTCCGCAATGGAGTAGTTAAAGAAAGATTTGGAGGAGCTGAAGGGGTTTGCATCCCCACAGGAAGAACAACAATATCAATGGAGCAGACACCCCCAGAGCTCCCAGGGACTAAACAACCAACAAAAGAGTACACATGGAGTGACCCTTTGCTTCAGCTACATATGTAGCAGAGAATGGCCTTGTTGGACATCAGTGGGAGGAGTGGCACTTGGGCCTGCGAAGGCTCGATGATTCAGTGTAGGGCAATGCCACGAAGGCAGGTGAGAGTGGGTGGGTTTTTCAGAGCACCCTCAGAGAAGCAGGGGAGGGGCTATGTGATAGGGGGTTTCTGAAAGGGAAAACAGGAAAGGTGATGACATATGAAGTGTAAATAAAGATAATATCCAGTAAAAGAAGAGAAAAGAAAAAAAAAAAGAAATGGAATCTTCTACAGAAGATTCCTTGAGACACAGAGCATTCAGGAGGAGGATAAATGCACTTCAGGTCAAATGACTGCAGTCAGTTACTTAAACTGAAACAGGTGTGCACTCTGAGGGATTTTTCTTATTGGAATATTTACTATGGGAACCCATCCCCCTTTTTTTGTGGAGCTCATGAGTTGATAAGAAAAATCTTTATCTAGGCCATATCTTCTGGTGGAAGCTTACATATGTAAGGATGATGAAGATGGGAACTCTTTTTATTTCTTTTTTTTTATTAACTTGAGTATTTCTTATTTACATTTCTATATCCACTTCATCCATACATAGAGATATTCATGCTTTGAGTTCTGTTCATCTGGAAAACCTCTGCTAATGCAGATATGTGTTTTCACCTCCCACTGCGGAAGATGTGCTGGCTACCAATAGTGCTCCACTGTAATTGGCATCCACTTCCTGCTTTTCTCCCAGGGTGGTCTAGAGTCTCATATTGAAAGAGCAAGATAAACTCTATTTGTGGAGAATCATTTTGAAGGGAAAGATAAACCCCATTTATCTCCACTGAGGCAACTCTTTTGTATCCATTTGTAAGACCAGGCCTAATTTAAAAACAGCCATAAAGCACCAGCTTAAGAAGTGGAGCCTAATTAATATAGAGAAAGTCCTGAGACACCAGCTCTAGGAACAGACCATAAAACCTAGAACAAATTCATAAAACCATACCCCCAGAGACCAGCCAGGGGATAACCACAAAAGATGGGAAATATTCTTTCTCAGGATAGGCCATCTACACTGGGCAGCCCTATTTCATTATATGGTTAGAAGTTCATGACAAAGGCATGCAGACCACTGACAACCTGTGGCTCCAGAGCGTCATTTGTCTGGGGTTGCTATTTCAAATCATGATTGACCCCTGAATGATGATTGTTTCTGCACAATAAGCCCTCTTTGTTTTTGTATACTATCAGAGTCTGGGGTCTTCAACAATTTTCAGACCCTTACATCGTATAGCAGATGAATATTAGCTACAATTTTCCTTATGCAAATGTGAAATTACAGAAACAAACATCATATTTTGTGTCCTAAAAGCTCTCTTTAATTATTAATATCCTTGAAACCATTCTGCCAAGGGGTCATGTAGTGAATATTGGACTTTAGAAGCTATCCATCTTGATTCAAGGGGGTTTAGCATGAGAGGAGGAGGAGGGGCAGAAAGAGGGTGGTAGAAAAGAAGAGGAAGGGGAAAAAGAACAAGAAGAGGAACAAAAATAACAAGGAGTAGGAGAAAAAGAAGATGGGGAAGAGGAGGAGAAGAAATACACCAGGAAGAGGAGGAGCAGCACTAGGAAGAGGAAGATGAGGACAAGGAGTAGAAGAAGGAGGGGGAATAAATTGCTGCTTAGTGGTGGAAGACAGAAAGGTCGGCTATTGGAGGACAGACAAATGGGATACTGAAAGACAAATCTTGCAGATCTAAAAAGGGTCATCTCCTAGAGTACAATGATGGGCCAGAAATCTTGCAACTCCGTGCCTTCAGCCCACTCTAATCCTAATGGAGGTGCTCATGTCACTCAAGATTTACTGGCCAGTCAGGACGTTTTTAACGACCCTCCAATCAGGAAAAAAGGAGTGTTCTTCCGGGTTCTTTTGTTCCTGCTGCAAGTTCCACTCTATTACGGAGCAGGCTTGAATGGTTGATGGGACATGCTTTGAACTCTGCTGCTGAATGTCTTACCGGAGTGCCAACCCTGAACTACCAAGTCCAATCATGGTGAGCATGTGACCACTGCCCCTAACCTGAATTAGCAGTGGACTGAGAAGGGGGAAGCAGGGAGGTGGCCCTCCCATGCATGGGCTTGGTGGGAACTAGCAGCCACCTTGTAGATTCCGTGTGGTCCTAGCCATTAGGTGTTCTCATGTGGAAGTTCTGTTTCGGAGCTGCATCTGTGCAAAGCCTTTGGAGCAAGGGGTTTCTGTCAGAACCATCATGGGCAGGATGCCAAATGCGGAGACCTAGCTTCTCAGTGTCCTCCAGAACTTGTCCCTTGCCATTTTAAATCAATTTGGAGTGAATTTTGTGGGTGTTATAAACCACACCTCAAAGGCTGGGTTGCACTGGAATTTAATGTGTTAAGGGAACAGGAGAATCTATGATTTAGGATCTTCCAATTCTTAGGAAATAGAGGCACTGTGGATTGCTCTGGTGCTGTTTGTAGTTTGATGTTAATTCCACTTTTCCCAGAGGGGCTGCCTAGGATGAGGAGTATTCCCATATTCAGGTGACTTCGTTGGATACTTGTCCCCATTTTAACATGTAAAATATAGGCTAGAGCAGGTTATTGGGCTGGGGAGGGGAAGGTGGAGCTGAAGAGCTTTAGGGAGAAGGAGAGACATGAGGGAAGATGGGGAAGGAAAATGGAAGTGAAGCAGGTGGCCTACAGCATGTGTATCGGTCCCCAGAGCAATGGCCTTGCTTCTTCTTGATTTAAGTTTCTAAATTCTTAAGGTAAAGGGCAGTACCACAGCCGAGTTTTAAAATTACCTATTTGAGTCATGGACTGAACTGTGCATTGCAGTAACAGGGAAAGGATTTGCATGTGGAGCAGGACTTCTGCCCTCAGAGCAGTGCAGGAGGAACAGTGTCCTGTGTACAGTGCAGAGTGAAACAGGGTAGGCAACAGCTCGATCACAGACTAACTGAACTTTAAAGCCTTCATCTGCAGGGCTCACCTTTATGAATAAAGTCCTGCCTGACTTAGGGTGTGTGACTTTGTAATTTCCTAAGGAGTGTTAATTCATACCTTTTAATGTAAACACACAAGATTGGTGGGTGAGACTCTGGGACCCACTTCTGGAAGACAGTCTTACAACACCTTCCAAGATGTTCCAAGAGTGGACAGTAGGAAGGAGACAGGACCTTTCATTAGTGTTTTCTGAGGTCTCTGTCCTTGGCGTGGGGGGTAATTCACAAACAAAGAGGAACCTGTATGAACTGACTTCACTGACAACTTCGGTGTGGAAGTGTGGATACAGGAGACCTTGTTTTGTCTCAGTTGCTTGACCAGCACACCTCAGTAGGGAGATGCTAAGTTCCTAAGACTTAGCTGTGTGGTTCAAGCTAATGAGGGATATGGGGAGGCCAAGCAGTCAGACACACCAGTGGGAGACAGCAAGCAGTGTGTTCTAGGATTCCCCTTAGACACATCCATTAGGAAATCTGAGGGGAGATCACAGTCCCACGTGGTGAGTGAGGACCCCAGACCCCCAGACCCAGGACGCAAGAGCACACTGGTGGATCTATCAGAGTCTAATGTGTTAGACTAGGATGAGCTGTGATCCACACTGTTTTGTTGGTATGTGTGGATCTGGGGAGATGCACTGGGCTTTCTGTCCTCAGTGAGAGGGCTTTCCTTGAGGAGGGGAGAATCTGGATTTCTAGCCATTGCTGTGTTGCTGCTACTCTCTCTATGCAGTGCACACACTGAAGCTTCTAGTGTGTGGTACACGGACTTGTAGGGAATATTGAGGTCCAGTTTGTAGAAGTTCCAAATGAAATAACTGGACAAGTTCGGTAGGAGTGAAATCAAAGTTTGTGGCTTATCCAGAACAAAAGGTAGTTTCAAATGACCATCAAGTGCTGAAAGGAAAGCATAAATTGGAATGCAAGGAGATTAT
>NC_046167.1:76745639-76785631 GCF_011064425.1 Rattus rattus
GACAGAATGGTTCCAAGGATATTAATAATTAAAGAGAGCTTTTAGGACACAAAATATGATGTTTGTTTCTGTAATTTCACATTTACATAAGGAAAATTGTAGCTAATATTCATTTGCTATACAATGTAAGGGTCTGAAAATTGTTGAAGACCCCACACTCTGATAGTATACAAAAACAAAGAGGGCATATTGTGCAGAAACAATCATCATTCAGGGGTCAATCATGATTTGAAATAGCAACCCCAGACAAATGACCCTCCAGTGTCACAGGCTGTCAGTGGTCTGCATGCCTTCGTCATGAACTTCTAACCATATAATGAAATAGGGCTGCCCAGTGCAGATGGCCTATTCTGAGAAAAGATATTTCCCATTTTTTGTGGTTATCCCCTGGCTGGTCTCTGGGGGTATGGTTTTATGAATTTGTTCTAGATTCTATGGTCTGTTCCTAGAGCTGGTGTCTCAGGACTTTCTCTATATTAATTAGGCTCTACTTCTTAAGCTGGTGTTTTATGGCTGTTTTTTAAATTAGGCCTGGTCTTACAAATGGATACAAAAGAGTTGCCTCAGTGGAGATAAATGGGGTTTATCTTTCCCTTTCAAACTGATTCTCCAGAAATGGCGTTTATCTTGTTCTTTCAATATGAGAATGCAGACAACCCTGGCAGAAAAGCAGGAAGTGCATGCCAATCACAGTGGAGCACTATTGGTAGCCAGCACATCTTCCTCAGTGGGAGGTGAAAACACACATCTGCATTAGCAGAGGTTTTCCAGATGAACAGAACCCAAAGCATGGCTCTCTCTATGTATGGATGAAGTGGATATAGAGAAATGTCTCATGGAATGTTGTCCAACAAGTAAAACAATAACTGCAACAATGGCAAGTTGAAGAATACAGTCGTGTCTTTATGACTCAGCTGGTCTTCAGCATATACCAGATTTCCTAACACAGAATCTCTAACGGTAGAAAAATGAGGTGATCTCTCTTACCAGAGTGTGGCAGGAAGAAAAAGAAAAATACTTACCATCTTCGTTATCCTTATATATGTAAGCTTCCACCAGAAGAAATGGCCTAGATAAAGATTTTTCTTGCCAACTCATAAGCTCCACTAAAAAAGGGGAATGGGTTCCCATAGTAAATATTCCAATAAGAAAAATCCCTCAGAGTGCTCACCTGTTTCAGTTTAAGGAACTGACTGCAGTCATTTGACCTGAAGTGCATTTATCCTCATCCTGAATGCTCTGTGTCTCAAGGAATCTTCTGTAGAAGATTCCATTTTTCTTTCTTTTCTTTTCTTTTACTGGATATTATCTTTATTTACACTTCATATGTTATCACCTTTCCTGTTTTCCCTTTCAGAAACCCCCTGTCACATAGCCCCTCCCCTGCTTCTCTGAGGGTGCTCTGAAAAACCCACCCACTCTCACCTGCCTTCGTGGCATTGCCCTACACTGAATCATCGAGCCTTCGCAGGCCCAAGTGCCACTCCTCCCACTGGTGTCCAACAAGGCCATTCTCTGCTATATATGTAGCTGAAGCAAAGGGTCCCTCCATGTGTACTCTTTTGTTGGGTGTTTAGTCCCTGGAAGCTCTGGGGGGGTCTGCTCCATTGATATTGTTGTTCTTCCTATGGGGTTGCAAACTCCTTCAGCTCCTCCAATCCTTTCTTTAACTCCTCCATTGGGGACCCCGAACCCAGTCCAGTAGTTGGCTGTGAGCATCCAACTCTATATTTGTGAGGCTATGGCCAAGCCTCTCAGGAGACAGCTATATCAGGCTCCTGTCAGCAGGCACTTCATGGCATCTGCAATAGTGTCTGAGTTTGGTGACTGTATATGGGATGGATCCCCAGGTGGGTCAGTCTCTGGATGGCCTTTCCTTCAGTCTCTGCTCCACACTTTGTCTCCTTATTTCCTCTTGTGTGTATTTTGTTCTTTCTTCTAAGAAAGACTGAAGCATCCACACTTTGGTCTTCCTCCTTCTTGAGCTTCAGGTAGTCAGTGAATTGTATTGTGGGTATTCTGAGCTTTTGGGCTAATATCTACTTATCAGTTTGTGCATACCATGTGTGTTCCTTTGTGGTTGGGTTACCTCACTCAGGATGATATTTTCTAGTTCCATCCATTTGCCTAAGTATTTCCCAAAGTCACTGTTTTAATAGCTTAGTTATACTCAATTGTGTAAATATACCACATTTTCTGTATCCATTCCTCTGTTGAAGACATCTGGGTCCTTTTCAACTTCTGGCTATTATAAATGAGGCTGCTATGAACATAGTGGAGCATGTGTGTTTGTTATATGTTGGAACATCTTTTCGGTAAAGACACAGAAGTGGTATAGCTGGGTACTCAGGGAATACTATGTCCAGTTTTCTGAGGAACCACCAGACTGATTTCCAGAGTGTTTGTCCCAGCTTGCAATCCCACCAGCAATGGAGGAGTGTTCCTCTTTTTCTACAGCCTCGAAGACATGTGCTGTCACCTGAGTTTTCGATCTTAGCCATCCTGACTGGTGTGAGGTAGAATCTCAAGGTTGTTTTGATTTGCATTTCCTTGATAACTAAGGATGCCGAACATTTCTTTAGGTGCTTTCTCGGCCATTTGATATTCCTCAGTTGAGCAGTCTTTGTTTAGCTCTGTACCCCACTTTTTAATAGGGTTATTTGATTTCTGGAGTTTACCTTCTTGAGTTCTTTTATATGTTATATGTTAGCCCTCTATGGGATGTAGGTCTGGTAAAGATCTTTTCCCAATCTGTTGGTTGCCGTTTTGTCCTATTAACAGTGCTCTTTGCCTTACATAAGCTTTGCAATATTATGAGGTCCCATTTATCAAATGTTGATCTAGAGCATAAGCCACTGGTGTTTTGTTCAGGAAATTTCTCCCTGTGCCCATGTGGTCGAGGCTCTTCCCAACTTTCTCTTCTATTAGTTTCAGTGTATCTTGTTTTATGTGGACCTCCTTGATCCATTTCAACTGGCGCATTTTACATGGAGATAAGAGTGGACTGGTTTGCATTCTTCTACATGCTGACTGCCATTTGAACCAGCATTTTGTTGAAAATGCTCTCTTTTTTTCCATTGGATATAAATCACTATATATACAAACTCAAAAAAAACAAAACAAAACAAACAAACAAACCAACAACAACAACAACCTAAAGAGCATCTCATTAGATGCTTAGAATACATTTGACAAAATTCAACACCCTTTCATGTTAAAAGTCTTGGAAAGATCAGGAGTTCAAGGCCCATACCTAAACACAGTAAAAGCAATATACAGCAAACCAGTAGCCAACATCAAACTAAATGGAAACTTGAAGCAATCCCACTAAAATCAGGGACTAGACAAAGCGGCCTTATCTCTCCCTACCTATTGTATATAGTACTTCAAGTCCTAGCCAGAGCAAAGAGACAAAAAAAAAGGAGATCAGAGGATTAAAAATTGGAAAGGAAGAAGTCAAAATATCATTATTTGCAGAAGATATGATGATATACTTAAGTGACGCCAAAAAACCCACCAGAGAACTACAAAACCTGATAAATAGCTTCAGCAAACTGGCTGGGTATAAAGTTATCTCAAACAAATCAGTAGCCTTCCTCTACTCAAAGGGTAAACAGAATGAGAAAGAAATTAGGGAAATGACACCCTTCGCAGTAGTCACAAATAATATAAGATTCCTTGGTGTGACACTAAGCGAGCGAGTGAAACGTATGTATGACAAGAACTTCAAGTCTGAAATAAGAAATTGAAGAAGAATTCAGAATTTGGAAAGATCTCCTATGCTTGTGGACTGGCATAGATTAATTGGCAAGATTAATATAGTAAAGATGGCCATCTTGCCAAAAGCAAACTACAGATTTATGCAATCCCCATCAACATTCCAACTCGAAGAGTTAGATAGAGCAATTTGCAAATTCATTTGGAATAACAAAAAAACCTAATGCTAGCAAAAACTATTTCTAACAATAAAACAATTTTGGGGGGAATCATCATCCCTGACCTCAAGCAGTATTACAGAGCAAGAGTGATGAGAACAGACAGGCAGGAATGGATAGAATGGAAGACGCAGAAATAAACCCACACACTTATAGTCACTTGATCTTTGACCAATGAGCTAAAACCATCCAGTGTAAGACACCATTTTTTATACCTTATTTTTATTTTATGTATATGAGTGTTTTCCTGGCACTTGTTTGTGTGCAGCACCTGCAGTGGTCAGAAGAAGGCATTAGATCCCTTGGGACTACAGTTACAGCAGCTGGTTTAATGCCACAGGGTTTTAGAGAATGCAACCTGTGTCATCTGTAACAATATCCAATGCTCATAACTAAGCCATCTCTGTATTTACTATATTTTCATTTAAAATTGATTTTATACAATTGAATTAAAATAAGTCACTTTCTCTAGCCTTTACCTTTTTACATTTTCTGATATATATTCCCAATAATGACAAATGCTGTGGGAGGTTTGGTAAAGACATGCTACCCTAGTGAGCTAACTTCATTTTTTTAACTATATGTAACATAGATATTGACAAGCTTGAATGTAGAACTAAACTGCAAGACACTCAGAAATCTCTTTCTATGTATGCCCTTCTACCTAGTCTAGGTTTCTCCTGAAAACATCAAACCCAAGTCAGCTCCTTTGCTCTCTTTCCTCAAATCTTGTTTCATCTGTGTTCTGCTCTTTCTTACCCTTCTGCTTCCAAGAATCTATTGTAAGCCAAGAGATAAAGCTAGAGTACAAACAAAGTGCCCACCATGACAGTTCTCAGACATCTAATTGGTGTAAAAGAAGGCTCTCCCCCCAATACACCCTTGGCAGGCTAAAACACTTCATTTCTTGGGGGTGGGTGGTAGGTGGGTGATTCAAGTCTAGTCTATAGGGAGTTAAAACTTTACAACTTTTCAACTTTAATGAGGAGCATCTCAATGACTTGCAGCTGACTTTGCCTCAAGACATCCGGAAAAGACCACAAGATCCCACCCAAGCAATCTGCCTTCAAATAGGCAGGAACTTTCCATTCTTTAGCATTCTATCCCTCAGCACATCAGCACAGATGCCTTTGCCACAGCTCCCGTCCACCGGGCTATATACCAAGGTAGAAAAAGAAGCTGAAAGAATAAAAAATACAGCCAAAAAGTCGGAAGTTTAAAAATGGAATCTCACCCCTAAGAAGCCCTAAATACCTCAAATTCCAGACCAAGCCTTCTAGGAGTAAGTAAGTAAAGGATCACATTTTTTGAGCCTGCTCTCCCAGGATCCAGATAAAAGGGTTTAAGATTAGGCCCTTGGATAGGTGATCCCAACCTAGTAAAGATAAGAGGAAGCTTCATCCAGGAACTAGCTGACCAGAAAGTTAGATTAAAATCTTAAAAGAACAACCTTGAGAAGCAGGAAGCTTCTCCTAGGAACTAAAGGGAACAAAAAGTTAAGCAATCTTGACAGGAAGCTTCTTGTGATTTTCCAATGAGACCACCCCTGCCCTCTTGGGTTGTGGTTTCTCCCTTTAAATACCCTTTCTCCCAGCATCACGAGGTCGAACTCCACTGCCCCTGCATGGGATATGAGTCTCGACCCCAGTGCACTGATTCCTATCAATAAACCTCTTGTTTATTACAGCAAGGACGGGCTTACGTGAGTTCTTGGGGGGTCGCATCATCTCGAGACTTGAGTGAGGGTCTCCCTGCTCTGGGGGTCTTTCAAAGCCAAAATCTTGGGTCTCTTGGATGTCATGATGAAGGTAACAACTATGAGCATTCATTGCCCAAGACATCATATGGGAAGAAACTCAGTGGCACTGGACAATAACCAGGCAGATCAGGTGGCTCCAGAAATGGTTATGCAAGTGACTATCCCAGTTTTGGAGAAGCAAGAGACACCTGCTGGGAACCGGCATTAGACTAAAGGATGGGCTCATTTAAATATACAGCAGAAGAAAGGGCCCAAATTCCTTAGAAGAGGAAGGACAGTGGCACACTCAAGGGTAAAGCTATACTCCCCAGAGAATAAACAAAAAACTCACTTCCCCAAATGCACAAATGGACTCATTTAGCCCTCACCTGCATAAACACAACAATTCACAGACACCCTAAGTTTGATTCTGAACAATTTAAGGATAGAGTGGTGACTACTTGTTTTAGCCACTTGGCAGTTAGGAGATTTACATAGCAAATATATTTCACCAATCATTTCTTAACTACACCAATACTCTGAAAGAGCAGGCCATTCTTCAGGGACAGAATCCTAAGTGGAAGGCTTCAGAGGATGCAAAAGATAGAAAAAGTAGGAGATAGAAAGTATGAAAGCTGGGGTGGGGTAGCAAGGAGCTAAGGCTTCTGCTAAGGAAGCTTCTTAAGAACAGCAGCATTTATACTACCTACAAGGGAAATGGAAAGAAATGGGAGACTTCCATGAAGTCAGCAGAATCAACCATACAATGGACAAATTAAGGAAGAATCTGATCAAACAATGTTGCTCATTGAGTACAGGGCCATCTCATTAACATTAAAGGCCATGCCTCCACTACTTTGGAACTGATGTCTTCAGCCCCAGGTGGTAGCAATTTTTGGAATCTCAGCAGCAGAGACAACCCCTCTCCAAAGGACCTGGCCCCAGACCATTAACAGATCTCAAAAGCATATGCCTGGTTTTAGAGAAGAAGCTCTGCTTTTTTAATACATACCTCAAGGCCTTAGGGAAAGGCCCCAGGTCATAGGCCCCAGGCCCTTACAAGCTCTAAGATGTGGCTGAGTTTGAGAAGGAGCTATGTAATTCTCTATCCATGAAGTCCTCATGGAAAGCCTTGCTCAATCAGGCCAGTCCTCACCACAACAGTGTTTTTCCTTTTCAAATGGTGTCACCTGATGTCCTGCCCACCTGGCGGAACTATGCTTTTCTCAAGAAGAAAAGCGATCCTTTATGGCACACCAGGCCTTAGTGGTGGTTGTGACCCTGCAATGCTCCATGAAGCTGCTTGTTAAAGGGCTGCTCTGTGATCTGGGGATGGGCCTAGTGGCTGTTGGTTAATCAGGGCTGTCTCCTGTGTTACCTTCTGAAGCCATATTTTCTGACAATCCGGGTGATCAACCATGTGCATCCTCGCATCCTAATCTCTAAGATGCTTGGTTACCATGCTACTTACCTCAGGGAAGCAGTCTCTCCCTGAGGTAAACTCTACTCAGTGTGATTCACTATTTCCCAGGCATTGGAAAATCCTTTACATCAAAGATTCTGTACTCTTTTCATCACAGCTTAATATCAATGTTTACTCCAGGAACTTTGAAAGTGGTAAAGTCACAGTCCAGAAAGGGACAGAATAAAAGGAAGTTGATAACTTCCCTGCTTTGACAATATTTAATATTAGGAATGAACAGTAAGGTAATCAATTTTAGATGATTGATGAGCGTCTGACTGGCCCATTTTTGGGTCTACACACCAGGCTATCAAGAATCTGAATAAAACATTGAACTAAGTATGAAACCAAGATACTGTAGTTACACTAGTCCTACGAAATAGAAGATCTGCGTAATACAATGTGGCCCATCGACTCAGGGGAGAAAAGGAGAGGCAGCTGGGCGAAGAATTATGGGAGGGGTAACCGGGAGGAGGGCAGTGTTCAGAATGTAAACTGAATACATAAAAGAAATAAATCAATTTATTAAAAAGCAGGGGATGGCTTTTATAGTCAAGCTCAAGGCCTAGGTACATAGCATGTGCTTACAGAAGTAGAATCTTTTTTCAGTTAGTAACTTAATTCACTATCATCCAGTTAACAGAACATACCAGGAACACTGGAAACCATGTATGATGTCAAAATCACAAGAATGTACATGAAGAACAAGTCAAAAAAAAAAAAAAGGTAACTTTTACCTTGGAATCAAATTTTACCATTAAGATTAATTAGTAAAGGAAAGAAAAATTGAAATATGATAGCCTATCACAAATACAGTTCTGATTATTTCCTTTGTTTGAGACAGGGTCTGATTTAGAACCCCAGCTGACTTTGATTTGATGAGCACACTATAATGTATAACACATATTAAAAGTATAGGAGATGCAGTCTGTGTTTAAGCAAGCGCCTTTCAACAAATATTCCTAGCATCAAAATCTTCTACAGAAGAGAGAGCTGAGAAGTCATTTGACATTGGTCTCATTATTAGTAAAGGAGAATGTTCTTAACAGGATTTTTCCTCACGGCAGCCTAGACTTGTCAATCTTGGGATCACTCCAACCCTTAAAGGATTTGCACTGATGCTAACTGCTCTACAGCTAGATGTAGAAGAAAGTCCTCCCTGGTTTGTGTAGTTGGAAGGGGAAATTTACTGTGTTCCAATCATCCACACAACCCTACTGTATGGTTAATTTTCACTGATATCATAAAATAGGCCATGGCCAAGAGGAATCATTATTGAAAGCATTGAATTGGACTTGCACTTCTAAAGGATTAGAGTCCATGACAGCAATGGAGGCACATGGCAACAAGAAGACCAAAGAGCTCACTGGTTGAATCTCAGACAGGATGGAGACAGCAACTCAGATTTAAAAAAAACTATAAATTAAAATATCAAACAATTGGCACTGGTAAGATGGTTCGGTGGTTAAGAGCACTGACTGCTTTTCCAGGTAGACTGAATTCAATTCCCAGCAACCACAGGGTGGCTCACTACCATCTGTATTGGGATCTGATGCCCTCTACTGGTTTATCTGAAGACAGCTAGAGTGTATGCATAGACATAAAATAAATAATTCTTTTAAAAAATGTATTTATAAAAACATTCCAACAATTTATGATGGGGAAGCTGATCCCAGGGTATGTGCCATCCTATACAACACAGAGTTATCAATAGGACAATAAAGAAATAGAAAACACACAGACACAGTAAGACACAAAGATACAATAATCAAGACTACGTGCAGTCTTGCTGACATAATGAGGGAATGGAGAGAAAAAGCCATGAACAAAAGCACAAAATATAGTCAGGCTTTCATCAAACACTTAAGGAAACTCTGCCAGGCATAATGTCAACTTGACCATTATTACCTATGATTGTATGTATGAAAAATTTAAAAAGAACAGAGACTTCACAGCCACCACAAAAATACCTCAAACTGCCCTCTAATCTGTTTATTTCTTACCGTCAGTGGCTACTGATCTTTCTCTCAAGAGTGCTTCCCATCACCGCCTGTCTATCAGTTTCTAAACAATTAGTAAAATGTAGCAGGCAAACCAAAATGTGGAATGCAGTGTTCACAAGTCCTAGGAACCAGACCGTCATTTCTTAGAAATTATCTTTTGACTTCACAACAAAGGCACTGTTCATCCCTAATATTAAATACTGTCACAACAGCAATGTTATCAACTTCCTTTTGGGGTACAGAGCTAAACAAAGAATTCTCAAATGAGGAAAATCGAATGGCTCGGAGGCACCCCCTAAATTGCATCTCCATCAAATGATCATATGGTCTGAAATGCTGACAATAAGCAAATTAGGAGGCAGAGACAAGAATATATGAGAAAATTGTGAGAGCCTCAAACCAAATCAGTCATTTAAGTATTAACAATCCAAACACTGGGGCTGGAGACATGGCTCAGTGCTTAAGAGCACTGACTGCTCTTCCAGAGGTCCCAAGTTCAAATTCCAGCAACCACCTGGTGGCTCAAAACCATCTGAAATAAGATCAGATGCCCTCTTCTGGTGTGCCTGAAGACAGTTACAGTGTACTGATATATAGTAAAATCTTTTAAAAAATTTTAAAAAGAGAGAGGGAAATTTCATTTAAAAAAATGTTCAACATTCTTAGTCATCAGAGAAATGAAAATCAAAATGACCATGAGATTCTACCTCACACCAGTCAGAATGGCTAAGATCAAAACCTCATGTGACAGCACATGATGGTAAGGATGTGGAGAAGAGAAACACTCCTCAGTTGATGGTGGGTTTGCAAGCTGGTACAAACACTCTGGAAATAACTGACTGTTCTTCAGAAAATTGGACATATTCGTCCTTGTAGACCTAGGTATATCACTCCTGGGCATATACCCAAAAGATGTTCCAACATATAACAAAGGTACATGCTCCACTATGTTCATAGCAGCATTATTGATAATAGCAGAAGCTGGAAAGAACCCAGATGTCCCTCAGCAGAGGAATGGATACAGAAAATGTGGTACATCTACACAATGGAGTACTACTCAGCTATTAAAAACAATGGCACCATGAAATTCACAGGCAAATGGATGGAACTAGAAAATATCTTCCTGAGTGAGGTAACCCAGTCACAAAAGAATAAATATGGTATGTACTCATTGATAACTAGAGGTGAGACAAAAAGCTCAGAATACCCACGATACAACTCACAGACCATATGGAATGCGAGAAGGAAGACCAATGTGGATTCTTCAGTCCTACTTAGAAGAAGAAATAAAATAATTGCAGGAGGCAGAAATAGGGAGAGGGAAAGGCTGGGCGGGCAGTGGGGGTGGGAGAGCATTAGTTGTGAGGAGAGATAGGAAAGAAGTACAAAGGGTCAGGAAATGGAAGGGAAGTATGTAGCAGTAGGGAATGAGGAACTGGGAGTAGCCACTAGACAGTTCTAGATGCTAGGAAAGCCAACAGGCTCCCAGCACACACCTGGGATGGCATTAGCTGAAATACCCAACAAAAGGGAAAGTGAACCTGTAGAGACCATATCCAGACCCAGTTGAGAGATGGGGCCACACACACATCTCAAAAATGTGATTTTGGCAGGGACAAAGAATGGAGTAGAGACTGAAGGAAAGGCCATCCAGAGACTGCCCCCCATGCTGATCCATCTTATCTGCAGACACCAAACCAAGACACTATTGCTGATGCCAAGAAGCATGAGCTGACAGGAACCTGCTATGGCTGCTCCCTGAGGGGCTCTGCCAGAGCCTGACCAATACAGATGTGGATGCTCACAGCCAACCATCGGACTGAGCACTAGGACAGCAATGGAGGACTTAGGGGAAAGACTGAAGAAGCTGAAGGGGTTTGCAACCCCATAGGAAGAACAACATTATCACCAACCAGATTCCCCTAGAGCTATCAGGGATGAACCACCAACCAAAGAGAACACCTGGAGGGATCCATGGCCCCAGCTGTTCACATAGCAGAGGATGGCCTTATCTGACATCAATGGGAGCAGGGAAGGCCCTTGGTCCTGTGGAGACTCTGCCCCAACTTAGGGGAATGCTAGGGAGGTGAGGCAGGAGTTGGTGGGGGTGCGGGGGAGGGATATAATAGGGGGTTTGCAGAGGGGAAACCAGGAAGAGGGATAACATTTGAAATGTAAATAAATCAAATAACCAATAAAAATGAACGAATTAATAAGAAATGAAATATAAAATGTGAAATCAATCGTTGACTCTTTCAAAAGAAAAACATTATTAATAATAAGAAAATCCCCACATATCCGTACCAATTTTGAATAAGTAAGGGCCATTCCCTGGCAGAGAGAATGGCTTTGACCTGGACCCTATGTGCAATGTTAGGTGCTAGATATGTAACGTAACACACAGCTGGAACATACGGCATTCTTCTCAACCCACTTAGCTGAAGTAATTGTGCAAGTGGATTGGACACAGCTGCAAAGGGGTACCCTCCAGTTGGAAATTCAATATGCATTGATCAAGCCAACCTCCCCAAAACATATGATTTTGTATAGAACTTAGGTGAGTTTATCCATATTTGCTTGTATAAAAGTCTTTCTTCTCTGAGGGTGTCTCTCTTCTCCTGGCTCATAGAAGTTTATTGCTCCAAACTTCCCCCAAGCCTATCAAGTGAGTGCATCTGGACTTGAGGGAAAGGATCTAGCAATCAATCCTTTACTCAATTACCCGATTCCCTTTTAGTAGACAACGTTTGAGAAAAACTTGGAAATAAACATTAAAGTCACCTTTCAAAGTGTGTCACTTTTCTCCCTGTGACTTCAACTACCAGGCTGGAAGTTAGAGCAGCCCAGTTCCCTGCAGATAGAAGAAAGGCTACTTAACCCCCTGCTGTTTTAAGGTGAGGGGCTACACACCAGAGATTGCAGTTTACAGTCTGGCCTCTGAGGAACTCAGGAAAGTCAGCTACAGCTGCAAAGCGCCTTAGACTTAAAATAGGTAAAACAGCAACCCTAAATATCTCGCAAGACCAAGTCTTACCCCCGCGGACATTCTTCCCCCTCCGCTGCCTCAAAAGAAACCAAAAAGAAAGAACAGCCAGGGTTAGCCCCCTGCATCCCACCACACCGAGTCCGGCGACTGAGCCGCCCGCTCCTTCTCGTTTTGGGCAGCGGTCACCTACTCACCATGTCCTGACTTAGTAGATTGCCAGGACGTCCATAAGACACCAGGAAGCCGACATCAAAACACATCAGGCCAATCATTCAAGCCCGCTAAGCAACTCCGGTAAATCGGCTGCTGGAAACAGGGCACCAGGAAGTACACTCCTCTTCTACTAGTGGACACCCTGCCTGGAGGCCCTGATTGGCCAGTGAATCTTGAGTGACATGAACCCCTCCCTTAGGATTAGAGTTCGCTGAAGGCACACAGCATAGCGTTCCCTGGCCCAGGATTCTAGTCCAGGAGCTTACCCTTCTCAGAGCTGCAAGATTTTTATTTCAGTATCTCTTTAGCGTGTCTTCCAATAACCTATCTTTCTGCCTTCCAGCACTCAGCAGGAATTTCTTCCTCCTGCTCTTGCTGCTGTTGCTGCTCCTCCTTAATCAAGAGGGATACCTTGCAAGGTACAGTATTCAGCTTGGAGCAGACTGAAGTATAGGTTCCAAGGATAGTAACAATTAAAGAGAGACTTTAGGACACAAAGTGTGATGTTTGTTTCTCTGATTGTACGCTGACGTCGGGAAAATTGCAGCTAATATTCAACTGCTACATGTGAGACTGCAAACAACCCTGGGAGAAAAGCAGGGAATGGATGCCGACAGCTACGGAGCACTAATGTTAGAAGCACATCTTCCTCAGTGGGAAGGTGAAACATCATATCTGTGTTAGTAAAGGTTTTGCAGATGAACAGAACTAATACAATGGATCTGTCTATGTGTGCATGGAGTGGATATATAAGAATGGCTCACAGAATGTGGTCCAACTAGTGAAACAAAAACTGTATACCAATGGAAATTTGAAGAATACAGCAGTAGCTGTGTGTCTCAGCTCGTCTTTACCATATGCCAGAATTAAAGAGAAGGAGATGCTAATGCCAGAAAAATAAAATGATCTTTCTAGCCAGTGTATGGCAAGAAGAGAAAGAACTACCAACTTCAATATCCTTTATTCATGGAAGCGCCCACCAGAAGCTATGGCCTAGACTAATTTTTTCTTGTCAATCAATACCTCCAGATTAAAGAAGAGATTGCCCATCTTGAATATTGCAAATAATAACAATCCCTCAGAGTGCCCATCTGTTTGGTTTTAGGGAACTGAACTCGTGTAACTAGAGTAATTTGAACTAGCTGCATTAGTGTCAACAACAGTTCACAGTAAGTTCAGGTCTTTGTCCATATTCTTCTTTCTTTACATTTGTTTCTACTTTATTTATTTTCTTAGATATTTTATGTATTTACATTTCAAATGTTATCTCCTTTTCCCCCTCTCCTATACCCCCGCCCCCCTACCCTTGCTTCTATGAGGATGCTCCCACCCCCACACATCGATTCCAAACTTAACGCCCTGGCAATACACTTTCCAGATTCTTCATTGCCTGGTCTGTGGACCAGAGTAATGGTCAGTCAGGGTGATTATCGACCAAGGGAAATGGATGACGTCACTACTCATTGCTAATGTCAAGTACTGCCAATACAGGAAAACTTTCACCTTCAGAGCCAAGCCTAGAGGAGATGCAGGACTGTCCTCCCATCATGTGGCCTTAGAGACAGGACTAAAGGTTCAAAGCAATTCTCTATTACGTAGCATGACTCAGCCTGGGCTTCAGCAGGCCTTGTCCTAAGCAGAACTTGTAAAAAGGGGAAAGAAATTCTTGTGCCTGGGACACATCACAGAATGCAAACAAGTAAGAGTTCAGAGCAGTGCTGCATTAAAGGGAACCAATGGAGGACTTTTTACAAACATAAATGGAATTGAAAAACACATAGCCATTCTGACTTAGAAAAAGAGCGGCCCTTTTCCTGGAAAAGCATTTATCAAATACCGTTTGACCTTGTCTCTATCTGGAGTGTTGGCTGCTGAGACCTGGAACTTGACACAAACAACTACGGGCAATGAAGGCCTGTGTTTCACATTTCTGAGCTGACTTCACTATGTCAATGCTGACTGCACATATCTCCCCAGGACAGTAACCTGAGTGCAATTTGAATACTCATGGGCTTCACTGACATCACAAATCCTACACCCACGGATCTAGTCTGTTTTCATTCTCCCAACATGAATTAATACATTCTGTAAAATTACTAAATCACCACCCTGCCATGATCAGGTCCTTTTTTTAAATGGCTACTCCAGTAGCTGATTGTGCCCACCGCCCCAGTAGTGTACCCAGTAAACTTCCTCCTATTCTGGTCTGAATGCAGAGGCTATGCCCCTCATGCAAATCCTTTCCCTCTGGATGCAATAAACAGTTGATTATATGACAAATGCAACTTTTAAAACACAGTGATGGTACAGATGTTAACTTAAGATTCAGTTGGTGTTATCAGTAGGACAGCAATGTTACTGACCTGGGAAATAACATAGTGGAATGAGGGCTCTGTGACTCGCCATGGGAACGCTTGTCTCAGAAACAATGTTCTAAAAGGCTGGATGTACAGCTGGTGTAGAATTAACATCCTTTCCCAGGGAGAGATCACTCATTCACCTCTGGCTGATGCCCAAAGAAGAGGCAGCCTAGGACAGATTTTGAGTTCCACATATGCTGTCATCCATAAGTCTCTTTTAAGTTTGGGCTCCAGGTGATGCTTTGAACAATTTAAATGGGAGCCAGAACTTGCAAGTTTAGTCACTGAGGCAGATGGACATTTACACAGCAAAACTATCTCATACTAGTCCTTAATGTTTTGATCAAAAAGATAGACTTAAAAGATGTTTCAATGCCACAACCCTCCCATATACAAAGGACACAGAACACAAATACAGAATACATCAAGGAACAGTCACATAACACTGCAATGGTTACTGTTCTTACCTGAACAACTGTGCTGAGCTATTCTAACCTCAAGGTAAAGTAGCTTTTCCTCCTGAGCAAGCTGGTTCAGAGGAAGGCAATAGATGCCTCAATGCAGGACATAAAGAATTACATATCCACTAGCCCTGACTGCTCTCTTTCTCACGACCACGACTTCACTGCAGAGAATTCCAGTGTTTTAAGGTATTCTTTTTGAATTTTTTTTTATATGTATGGGTATTTTGCCCCCATGTGCCTGTGCACAGTATACGCTTAGACCAGCAGGGGGAAGCAGATCCTTTACAGAGATAGTAACCACGGAGTTTTGGGAATTGGCCTCCTGCCCCTCTAACAGTGCCTTATCAAACTGCTGTGCTATCTGAGCACATTTTTATTTAAATTTTATTTTTATACATCTTGATCTCAATATATCGTATTACTTTTTTTCCTTCCTTATCTCTTCCTTATGCACCCTGAAATCCTTCCTTTCCAATTTCTTGTTAACCATGTGTGAAAAAGTATGCACAAATAAATGCATAACACCTGCTTTGTGAGGTACTGTTTGGTGTGTACATGATTTCAGGGATAAACACTTTGCATTGGATGTGCCATTAGGGAGCTCATACCGGCCTGAGGAAAAATTTCCCACTTGCAGTAACCTGGCCCTGAAGTAACCAGGGTGTTTCAAACAGGAAACATTATCAAGTATAGAAAAATTGGAGTGTAAGTACCTCAGCTAACACTTAATGGTGTCATTACCCTGAACCTCTGGAGCTGCAGGGAAGTCTATGGATATAGGCCTGAGCCAATCACATTCTGCCTTGTTTCTCTAGGACTAGCACCATACCCCATTGATCACTTTCACCTTGGATGACCTCGAAATCCTGAAACGGCTGTCTCCACTTTCCAAGCACGGTGATTACAGGCCTGTGCCAACAGGTCTGGCTGAGGTGGCTTCCACTTTAGTGAGTCATTAGAATCACAGCATGAGCAACATGAGCAGTTCCACATATCTATGCAGTAATGACAGAGCATTCTGGGTCTGGGTTTCACCATCTGTAGAAAAGGACAGAACTCTGCCCTAGTCCTTTGGTGACTTATAACAGACATGATAAAGCAAAACAATATTGCTCCTAATTAGAAAGACAGTGGAGGGACTGGAGAGATGGCTCAGTGGTTAAGAGCACTGACTGCTCTTCCAGAGGTCCTAAGTTCAATTCCCAGTAACCACATGGTGGCTCACTACCATCTCTAAGGGATCTGATGCCCTCTTCTGGTGTGTCTGAAGACAGCTAGAGTGTACTCACATGAAATGAATAAATCTTTAAAGAAAAAAAAGAAAGTAAGAAAGACAGTGGAGCTGAAGGGAAGAGGGCTGCATTTCATGGTAGACATCTATTGCTAGACTTAGGACCACAGTCTGTGTCTTTGCTACCCTAACCAGATAGACTCAGCCACTCATCCCCATTAAGCCAATTAAAAGAACTGACTCATCAAGCTCTGACATGTTCACCTCTAATGCTGGTATTCTCAGGCAAGGTGGGCAAAATTCTTTGAGATTATACAACAGGTAGGAGTTCCAGGCCAGCCAGAGACGAGAGTGAAAATACTCTTTAAAATAAAACAATAAAAATGAAGGAAAAGGAAAAAAAGGAAATTATTTATAACAGATGAAAAAGATTAACATATTTACTCCGTATGAATCATTTGGAACAGGGAATTTTCTCCTATTCCTAAGTCCTTAACAGAATTCTAGCTCTTCTTGCCTCTGAAAAGTATTCAGTAAATGGGAAGATATGTGGAGAAGTTCATACCTAGAGGAATCAGTCATTTTCCAGAGACTCCAAGGGAAATTCAAAGCTCATGGGGTCCACTGTTACACTACAGCATAACCAAAGGGAGAGATATGAATGAATCTTTAGAATATCTACTTCCTACCAGGAGGGCAGGTTATAGGTATGACCTTATGGGACTGAAAGACTTTATGGTGTAATTGGAGACTGCCATGCTGGGTATGCAGGGTGCTATCACTGACATCTCTGTGTACATGCCAAGAAAAAAGAGAGGTGAAGAATCAGACAGGACTGACTTGTCACAGCTGAGTGGATATAGGAAGTACAATGGAAGGCAGCTGGTGTTCACGTCCTGCCCCAAGCATTGCCCTCTGGAGGGCCTTTTCTTCCTCTTGCTTTTACATCCAAAGCCCCACCCCCAATAGTTCATCCATACTCCATGGTTCTTTCTAAAGGCTTGACTTCCACAGATTTATGAGAGTGACTTCTGTTTGAGGTCCATGGTCCCCTGAGGACAGCCTTGATGTCACCTGAGAGTCACCACCACTCAGAGTTCCTAACTGAAAGTTTTGCAGGCATCAAGGAATCAGAATACAATCCCATTCAGCAAACAAATCTTCATACATACATGTTCCTTTTCTCTCCCTACAGGAAGCATAAATTACATCAGAGGTTTACCTCCCAGGCATTGCTGTGGGCTCCCAATGCTGCCAAATGAGTCCAGAAGCCAGGCACATTGTTTTAGGGAATTTCAGTAAAAGGAGGTTTGCTCTTTCATCTGGAGACAGATGTCACTATATAGGATGGCTGTCCAAGAACTCTCTATGTACACAACCATGGTCTAAAGCACAGAGACTGGACTGCCACCATCCCCATGTCCTGGGGTTACAGGTATGTACCTCGAAGACACACTGAGGTTTTCCGATGACTTACATTTGAATCAAAGAATGAATGAATGATAAACTAAGATTTAAAAAGGAAACCTCATAGTTTTGATGTTCGGTAATATGTACTGATATTTTATAACAATAATTTAAACTGGCAAATCATTTCATGTATTCTCAAAAACTGGGTTCTTTCCTTTGTAATTCCTCCATGTAAAAATGTTTCAACTGTGTTTGTGGATATACACCTGTGCCATGGATGTAGGTAGCAAAGAGAAAATACCTCACAGATGTCTATTATCTACTTCCACTATGTGAGTTTTAGAGATAAAACCCAAGGATGCTTTTAGCTTCAAGTGGCATCATTGATCCTTATTTGGTTTAACATTTTATATACTGGTTTCACCATCTGTGGAATAAGGACAGAACTCTGCCCTAGATTTGGTGAATTATAATAGATGCCATGATAAACCAAAACGATATTGCTCTTAGTTGGAAGGCATGAGTTTTAGGCAGAAGGGCTGCATATGACAGGAGACTTCTGTTACTAGTGTTAGGATTAGAGCCTGTGTTCTCACTACCCAACCTGCTAAGCTCAATCATCTGCCCTCATTAAGCCAAAAAAAAAAAAAGTGTGTTATCTCAGCAGCAAAAGTATTTCCGTCTAAGACTGAACGGCCAGATTACAAAAAATGACAAAATATTTCCTTATTTTTCTATTTGTCCTGTTTTCTTCCATCCTTAGATGACAATAAGTTAAAAAAAACTGAAACAAAGACAGGATTTTACTGATGTAATCTTCCACCTAATCCTATGTGAGCATCAGTGTTGAGGCTCAGGGTGAAAGGTCTGTGTTGAGCAAGGCTGCCAGCATGACCTTGCTCTCCATATACAGATGCCCAAGGTAGAAGCCACAGTATTGTCTTCCAGTCTCCATAAATCTGTGGTTGCCTAAAAACACATCACCACATTCTACACTCACCCAACTGTAAAAAATAATTAAAATAAATCTCACTGCACTTACATTTTCCTACATCTGCAAATAATTTCCTTAGGAGGCAGCAGTTCTAGAGGAAGGTACCAATAGCATTACTCACAGTGTATGAATTAGCATGGACTGACAAATAATATATACATACACATGGTACAACAAGCTGCGTTGTGAGATAGGCAGTTGATTGCTGATTACTGTACATTATTACACTTCTAGAGATAGATGAATAGGATCCTTTGGGTATACACCTAAGGTATTTAATGTTCTTTCTATTTCCACCTATTAAGGATTTTAACGTTAATGTTATTAAAATGTGTTGAGTAAACAGTACACATAGAGTGCACATCTTCTTTTCTTTATTTTTTTTTTTTTTCGGAGCTGGGGACCGAACCCTGGGCCTTGCGCTCGCTAGGCATGCACTCTACCACGGAGCTAAATCCCCAACCCTGAGTGCACATCTTCTATCCCTGGACTTGTACTCCGAAGGCTGACATGTGAGAATCAAGAGTGAAATTATAACCCAGACTAATGACTGACACCAAAGCCAGGCTGCATAACAAACAACATCTCAAAGGAATTTGTGAAAATATAAAAAATCAAGTATTCTCTGCCAGTTTCGGAAGCAGGAGGGAGGACAAGGCTAGCAGAGGTACCCATTCCATTCCCAGTTTGCTCAGTAGCTGGTGACTGGAAGACACTCTGCATCATCACTCAAGGAAAAAAGAACAAAAACAAACAAACAAACAAACAAACAAACAAACAAACAAACCAAAAGTGATCCCATCATGCTTTCACCAGCAACATTACTGGAAATGTATAATCACAAAACCTGATATTTGAATAAACGATGGACCACATAGAAAATGAGTATTCAACTCACTTCAATGCAGAAGAAAAAATACCAATCTCAAAGTAAAGTGGAATTAATGAACAGAAGTCACAGAAGGAACTCAAGGACAGCCTAATAAATATCTGTAAATGGATTTGAAACACACAAACCAAACTTTAATATCTATACCAAGTGTTTGAAATTACAAACCAGAAACCTAACTGGTGATCTCTACTACAACACTTTCATGAACATGGGAAATAATTTACTTCCCTCAAGGATATGATGAAGAAGAGATGAAACAGGATGCTTTTCTTGAAACTGAAAATATCTGTGATGTCCACAGTCTATAGCCAAGTCAATAACATGGATAGGGTTTGTCTCTTGTGTAAGTTTTACTATTTCCTGACATCAAGATGACATAAAAACACTTTAAAATATTTACATCCCTGGAAACATGGCCAAGTAATAAAAGCTCATTCCCAGAAACAAGATCAGGTTTTGACATTTTACTGTGACTCCTGATATAAAAAGATACAAGTTTAGTTTTCTTGGAAATCTGCATTCACATGCACAGACCTACACAAAGACACAGACAAATCTCATAATTAAATTAAAAGAAATTGATAAACAAAGAAAATATTACTCATGATGTTCTTCTTGTATAACCCAGGGGCTGAGGCATCTGAAGGCTTACCCACAGCATTTTTATCATCATGAATTGGCTCATGTAACAGAATGCAATCATATAGCCTTGAAGACAGAGAAATCAATTCTTCTCAGTTGGTAGTGTCATTTGGGGAGATTTAGGAAATGTTCCCCTGCTGGAGAAAATATGTCACTGGGAGTAGACTTGTGAGGTTAAATCTTCATACCATGTCTAGATGCCATACTCTCTTTAATGCTACGGGTTGAGGATGTGAGCACTGAGCTCCCTCCTTTAGCTGCCCCATAATGACAGTTGTTGCCTTGACACTTTCATGCTGATCCCATATCCCTTTGGAATCATAAGGCAATTTAAACACTTTAAAAAGTTGTCTTCATGCTAAGGTTTAGTCTGTTGCTATGGACTGTAATGTCCAGTGCAGGACCCAAAAACCTGGTTTTCCCAGGGAAGTCCATACACAGACCAAAGTGAAGCTGTGTACCTTGCTCTCTAGTTACTTTTCATTGGTGTTTAAGATGACAACAATCAGTAGCTGGGAGAGAAGAGACATAGACAGGGTTTAGGGATACTGGGCTTGGAGTTGGAGGAGAACCACGAGGAGAAAAAGTTGATGGAGAAAAAACAGCCTTAGGTAAGGTCAATAATAAAATAATGGTCATGTGGGATGACTAATTGGAGTTAAGCATAGCCAAGACGAAACAATGAAGACTGTATGATGAAATTATTGGCTGAGATATAGGCATACTGGCATAGAGGATAGCTATCTGCCAAAGCCTTGAGCTGATTAAGGCTTTTATAAATGTAAACGTGTGTACATTTTATCTGAAAATTAAATGATCAAAGGTAAGGTAGAAACCCTGGTTTGGGATTAAATTTTTCTCTATTGCCTTAGACATCACAGCAAGAACAAAGGCACTAATATGCACCATAGAGTTTCACACCTCAATGAGTTAGTTCATGTAATTTAAAGTAAACTCTGAAATCTAAACAAGTTACCTTATAAATAAAATTCATATGGATTTTGTCCTTGTGAATTTGCAGGTACAAACAAAACAGAGATATCATCGTATCTGAGCAGAGAGTTGACACTTGCTAGAGTTTTCTCAAGAATGAATCATTTCCTGTAACTTAATATAAGTGTGTTGTCTAAAGATAGTACCAAGTCCATCAGATTCACAGATTTCCTCAATTGTGAGTTGTAGATCCTGAAAGACTACTGCGATATGCAATATTTAACAGATTTACTCCCGCATAAAATATCACAAAGTGCAAAATTTTACCACATTGGCTATATTTATAGGGCTTCCTGAAGCATGTATTTTTCTCTTCATTTCAAAAAAAAATTACCACATTGCTTATTTTCATGAAGTTTCTTACCAGTCTTTATTATTTTATACAAGATAAATGACTCCTATATAGTCTATACCATGTTACTCACACAGGGCTTCTCTCACTGGTGGGTTACTAGTATATCTACTCTAAGATATACTATGTGGTTAAAGAGAGCTGTGATATTCAAAGGTTTCCCACATTAAATACATTCGTAAGGTCTCTCTGTCTCTCTCTGGGTGTGAATGTGTTCTGTCTCTCTGTCTATCTTTGTCTCTGTCTCTTTATCTCTCCAGCATGTGTTCCTTGCTGTATTAGGAGATAACTGTGCTGGGCATAGTCTTTACCATCATGCTTATATTCAGGTTTCTTTCCAATACAAATAAATATGTTCAGGATGATGAAGACTTTGATCACATTTATAGGGTTTCTCTTCAGCATGTTCATTTATACTTTCAACAGTGAGGGCATTGTAAAAAGGCTTTCTAACAGTCATTACCTTGGTAGTTTCCTCTCCAGAATGTCTTCTTTTATACATTTGTAGATTGTAAAGTTGAGAAAAGGCTTTGTCACATAGATTACACTTGTACTGTTTCTCTCCAGTATGTATGCTTCCATGCCTTTTAAGATGACTTGGATTGTAAAGCTGTTATCACACTGACTACACTTGTAGGGCTTCTCTCCAGTATACATCTTTTTATGTATTTGGAGACTATAGTTTTGGGAAAAGGCTTTGTCACATTGATTACATTTGTAGGGTAACTCTCCTATATGTGTTCTTTCCTGTATTTGGAGATTACTCTGTCATGAAAAGGTTTAATCAGATTGATCACAGTTAAGGTTTTCTCCAGTATGAAGTCTTTTTTGCTTTTGTAGAATACTATGTCATGAAAAGGCTTTATCATATTGCTTACATTTGTAGGGTTTCTCTCTAGGATGAATTTTTCCATTACTTTTAGGATAACTGAGATTTGGAACCACTGTATCACATTGTATATATTTGTAGGGTTTCTCTGCTATATGTGTTATGACTGTGTTGTGAAAAGGCTTCATCACATGGATGACATTCCTATCCTTTCTCTCCAGTATGTGTTCTTTTATGTTGTAGGAGATTTCTGTGCTGTACAAATGCTTGACCACATTGATGACAGTCATAGTGTTTCTTTGTAGGATGAAGTCTCTTATGCTTCTGGAGGTTTCTGTGTTATGAAAAGGCTCCACCACATTCATTACATTCGTGAGGTTTCTCTCCAGTATGCATTCTTATATGTATTTGAAGATTTTTTGTTGTTTTTGCTGTGAAAAGTCTTCATCAAATTCATTATATTTGTAGGGTTTCTGTACTGTCTGAATTCTTTTATGCTTCTGAAGCCTACTGTGTAGTAAAAAGGCTTTATCACATTGATTAGGTTAGTGGAGTTTCTCTCCACCATGAATTCTTTTATGTTTCTGGAGGTAATCTTGTCGAAAAAAGGCTTTATCACATTCATTGCATTTGTAGGGTTTTTCTCCACTATGAATTATTTTATGGTTGCGGAGGTTACTGGGTCGTGGAAAGGTTTTATCACATTCATGACATTTGTAGGGTTTCTCTCCAGTATGAATTCTTTTGTGTTTCTGGAGGTAAGTGAGTAGGGAAAAGGCTTTATCACATTCATTACATTTGTAGGGTTTCTCTCTAGTATGAATTCTTTTGTGTTTCTGGAGGTAACCAGGGTGTGAAAAGGCTTTATCACATTCATTGCATTTGTGGGGTTTTTCTCCACTATGAATTATTTTATGGTTGCGGAGACTACTGGGTAGTGGAAAGGATTTATCACATTCATTACATTTGTAGGGTTTCTCTTCAGTATGAATACTTTTGTGTTTCTGGAGGTAACCAGGTTGTGAAAAGGTTTTATCACATTCGGTACATTTGTAGGGTTTCTCTGCAGTATGAATTCTTTTATGCTTTCGGAGGATACAGGGTTGTGTAAAGGCTTTATCACATTTGGTACATTTGTAGGGTTTCTCGCCACTATGAATTCTCTTATGCCTGTGGAGGGTACTGTGCCGTGAAAAGGCTTTATCACATTGATTGCATTTATAGGGTTTCTCTCCAGTATGAATTCTCAGATGTTTCTGTAACTGAATGAGTAGTGAAAAGGCTTTATCACATTCTTTACATATATAGGGTCTCTCTCCAGTATGAATTCTTTTGTGTTTCTGGAGATAGCCAGGTTGTGAAAAGGCTTTATCACATTCACTACATTTGTACAGTTTCTCTGCAGTATGAATTCTTTCATGATTCTGGAGGACACCAGGTTGTGCAAAGGCTTTATTACATTGATTACATATGTAGCGCTTCTTTATGCTATGAATATTTTTATGTATCTGGAGGGCATCATGCCGTGAAAAGGATTTATAACATTCATTACATTTGTAGGGTTTCTCTCCAGTGTGATTTTTTTTATGCCTTTTAAGACTACAGAGTTGTGTAAAAGATTTACCACATTGACTACATTCATAAGGTTTCTGTCTAGTTTGTGTTCTTTTATGTATTTGGAGACTTGTGTAAGGAGCAAAGGCTTCAACACACTGAATAACTTCAGAGGGCTTCTTTTCTGAATGAATCCTTTCATGCCTTTGAGCATGACTGTGAGCATGTAAAGCAAAGGCTTTACCACAGTGAGTATTTTCAGAGGGATTCTCTGCACATTGACTTCTTTCATGCCTGTGAAGATGATAGGTACACATGAAAACTTTAATACAGTGTTGAATACTTAAATCTCTATGATTTAATGTTAAAATTTGTCTCAATATAAAGAGGCATCTGCCCTTAAGATTTTATTACTTTGCTCACATTCAAGCTTTTTCCCTTCACTATGGGTTGGCTTTCATCTTCCAAGATCCCTGAGATGGCAGAGCATATTTTACATGGCTCAGCTTTACATGTCGTTTTTCTTTCTTTTTTTTTTTACTTGTCTGTTTTTTTTTTTTTTTTTTTTGTTTTTTTTTTTTTTGGTTCTTTTTTTTTTTTTTTTCAGAGCTGGGGACCGAACCCAGGGCCTTGCGCTTCCTAGGCAAGCGCTCTACCACTGAGCCAAATCCCCAACCCCACATGTCCTTTTTCTATAAAAGCTTTTTACCAAGTCTGAAGAAAAGGAAAAGAATTTAGATCTTTAACACACTCAGTGTTTTCCAGTTTTTACTGTATTCTACATACTATATTTGCAAAGTGATGGAGGAGAAATAGAAGCATTTCTACCTTCCTAGTACTCAAGAGAATTTTCTACAGAATGAGGTTGCTTATGTGTTACCAATGAAGTTAGAAAACCAATTACTTGTAAACTTGTACCATGTTGAAAAAAATCTACTATAACAGCAACCCACTATATATCTTCCCATTGTTATGGGAAAGAGAGTGAGACAAAAAGATTGAATTAGATAGATACAGAGAGAGAGAGCCAGACATGTACATTGATTTTTTTCAACATCCCTTTTTTCTTGATGTTTCTCTTTCTTTCTTTCTTTTTTTTTTGATGTTTCTTTTTCTTTTTTTTTCTTTTTTTTTTCTTCTCCCTTTTTTTTTATTAACTTGAGTATTTCTTATTTACATTTCGATTGTTATTCCCTTTCCCAGTTTCCGAGCAAACATCCCCCTAATCCCTCCCCCCCCTTCTTTATGGGTGTTCCCTCCCCATCCTCCCCCATTGCCGCCCCCCCCAACAATCTAGTTCACTGGGGTTCAGTCTTAGCAGGACCCAGGGCTTCCCCTTCCACTGGTGCTCTTACTAGGATATTCATTGCTTCCTATGCGGTCAGAGTCCAGGGTCAGTCCATCAACATCCCTTTTAAATATGGTTTTTATTCATTATTATATGTGATATGTCTATGAAAGGAACTAACACATTGCATTCACATAGTTTAACATTTTGCTCCTCATAGACATGTGATATATGCATTAATGTTACTGCACAACATCCTTCTTAACACCAATAATCTCCTCATCTGGCTAAAGGCAATAATATCACTCCTAATATGTGAATAACACTATCTTTACTATAGACTATTTGCTTATTGGAAGCTTTGGACATGTATCTTTCAAATGTTCACTGTGTAGCTTTTACAAAATTAGCAAAAATGTATTGCCAGTTGGGCAGTGTAGTTCTAATAGGGCTGTGTTTCAAATGCTGATACATACTCAGGCACTGTTTCCAAATCCTGTGTCTTAAAGGATTGCATTGCAAAAACAAATCAGACACAGCACATGGAAGACCATGGTTTTGTTAGAATGTACCAATCATCAATGCACTTAAACCTGTCCTTATTTACACTGCTGCTTTATTCTCAAACTTTCAGCACACATTAAAATTTCTTCAGAGACATATTTGCATGAATTTTCACATAAAAATTACCTTCTTTGTCTTCTAGATCTTTGACAATATTCCTTAATATTTTGGTCTTCCCAATTGAAGCCTAAAATAAAGTAACAAAAAAAAGTATGGATGGAAATAAGGAAAAACATAAGTTACTATCTTCAATCATGCATGCTTCGTGCACAAAATTCTGTATCCATCTCAATTGATATTTCAGAAGTGCATCCAAAGAAAGAAACTCTTTTCTCCAATTTTAAACAAGAAAGGGAAATTCACACTCTGACCTATAGCACTGAGGTTCCTGTAGGTCTCCTGCATGACATCTTTGTAGAGCTTCTTCTGAGAGGGATCCAGCAAAACCCATTCTTCCTGAGTGAAATTCACATGTACGTCCTCAAAAGTCACTGGCTTCTAGAGTTATTCATACATGGCACAAAAGAAAGCATGATAGAGACAACATTAATGTGGCATGCATTCCTCATAAACAATGTGATCATAGAATTACAGGGTCTGTCTGACTTATTTCCTGACTGAAGTTCTACTCTAACTACCAAGTCATCTTACACGGAAACTTAATGTTGAGGTTCACCCTGTCATCTCTCATTCCATTGAATAGAATGGAGCCTTTCTAGAGAAATGTCAGCTACATGTATAAAGAGGACACAGAGATACAATATCAATAGTAATTATCACACATCAAAAAATTGTATTACAATTAACAATTACTATCTGTAAAAATCAGTTAAAAGCTGGCTTTATTAGTTTATGCCTTTAACACTGCAGTCAGGAGACAGAAGCAGAAGTACCACATTGAGTCGGATGCCAGAGTGGGGTATACAATGAGTTCTAGAACAGCCAAAGATACATAGTAAGACCCTGTATTCTCTACCAGAATTAACCAACCAAACCAGAAATATAGAAAGAACTCAGGTTTTACATAAATTCCTAAGAGAATTATACACACAATCCAGTCCTGTATTCATCTTCAAGAAACCTGAGGTGCACAGTTTCAAACTGTAACATTAACCAGATATTACTGAAAGGGAATATATGTTTAAACAGTTACAATTGGATAGGAGAAAATCTTAGCTATATGAAAGTTGATTAGATGTAAACAACACAGTGCAGGAGACATGGCTCAGCAGTGAAGTATAGACCAAGGTTTTATGCTTTGCCTGGGAATCTGCATGTAAATTATGAAGGTCCTTGTTTCTAATAGGATTTTTATTGATTAGTAATATTGACAGCAGCCAATGGAAACAGTGAAATAGGTGAGAATTCCAGGTTCCCAAAGGTGACAAAAGAGAAGCAAGAGACAGGAAAGAGAAATTTGCCATGCTTTGGAGGGAGAGCTGCCAATGTCTGAGATGTTCTGAGGACTCATGATTGGCCACTCTGCAGGTGGGAGATTAGAATTGCAATTAAGTTGAGAGTAGTTTTATGGTGTTGAGCAAGGAAAAGGTAACTGGGCAACTAAGCTAAGGGCAGATATAGAGTGCTGAGCAAAGGGTAATGGGAAGGAAAGACTATCTGTGGGGGACTTGGAAAAGCACAGCCAGTGACACATATGTCAGGGTAAACATATTAATGTGTGTGTGTGTGTGTGTGTGTTCTATTTTGTGACATTGGTCCCCAGATACAAGGGAACCAGGGCAGGGACAGGAAGTATGCCTGTCAGGAACTTAAGGCAGGGTAGTTAAAAGGCTACATGCTACAGGAAGAGCTCTTGCTGGTCCTACAAATAAGTGAGCTCAGTTGCCTGTATTTACAGCAGGATCACAGCTATCCATTATTCTACTTTCAGGAAGTGTCAGGCCATCCTCTGGCTACTGTGAGGCCTGGACAGACATGTGGTGTATATTCGTGCATATAGGCAAAATACTCATAGTCTTTCTAATAGTCTTTCTAACATAAAGTCACAATAAACACAATAGGTAGAAAGAAGGTCAGTGCCTGCCCTGCAATGACTGAGAAGACTCAGCAGTGTTAACATCATGAGTACATGGTACCCTAGGAAATAGAATGAGAATGTCTAAGAAATTTCAAAACTAAAATATGGGGTAAGCTCAACACAAAAGGATCTGCTTAACATATAAAGATACATACATTCCAAGTCCATCTCTACAAAAAAAAAAAAAGGCCAGGCTTGTAGGTCCACATTTGATCCTACCACTTGAAGCCAGAATCAAATTGATCTCTACATTCAGTACCTGACTGGCATACAGGCCTACTTTGAGGAGAGGCAGGCCCAGAAAGATAAATATTGTCTTTATAAACAAAAAATAAAATTCAAAAAATATGAAAACATTAAATAAGCAAAACAGTGTAACACTGAATAGCTAGGTATTGTTCCTCCTGTATATTATGCAATTTAAGGATAGAGTCTATTAAAAGGAATGCATGACAGGAAGGATGGACATGAGAAGGAAGCTAAAGAATGAATTTCAAGCAAAACAAAATAACAGAAATAGCAGATATGGATGATATAACTTAGTTGCTACCATTGAAAAAAGGAAACATAAGAACCAACCTGTAAATATAGCATGGTCATAGAAATAAGAAAATAAGAAATGCAACATTATACTCAGGATAAAAAAGACAAAGTCACTGGCCAGCACGCATCCTGTTCATTCTGGTTCTCTAACTTGAGAGTAATAGGAGATGGATTGGGAGTGAAGGCTATGACAATAAATTGAAGAGAATAAGCATTCTGATATTTCAAATTTGGAAGAAATAGTGTTGATTACTCTATTATCTCATTCTTTTATGTTGAGAAAAAGGATATTTATTAGAATCACTTAGGATCTATGTTGTTTCTTATGATTAATGATTAGATACTAAATGTGTACCACATTTATGAAGTAGAAACTTTAAAACATAAAAATAACATATGAAGAAGAACAGTATATGATTTCTATTATACATATAAACTTGCTTGTTTTTCTTTAATTGCATTATAAGATATTAGCACTTTTGAAAACATGTCTGTCCCTATTTTCTGTTGTATGTTTATATGTAGAGGGAGAGAATGTTTTCCATGTGTGAGAGAGTGAAACACCAGGGGAGAGAGAGTGTCAGATCCTTGAATCTGAAATAGTAGGTAGTTAAAATGGGTGTTGTTATGTAACTGCAGGTAACCCCAAGCAAATGCTTCCTGAGTGACCAAATAACAAGGATATGGGCTAGAGATGGCTCAGTGGATAAAAGCACTGACTATTCTTCCAGAATTCCTGAGATCATACCCCAGTGAGTACATGATGGCTTACAACCATCTGTAATGTGTTCTGATTCCATCCTGTGGTATGATGGAGCTACAGTGTACTTATAATAAATAAATAAATAAATAAATCTTTAAAAAATGATACCTGGTCTACTATGTTCATGGTCGCCTTAATTATAATAAGCAGAGCTGGAAAGAACCCAGAAGTCCTTTAAAAGAGGAATGCATATAGAAAATATGGTACAATTATACAAAGGAGTACTACTCAGCTATGAAAAATGACTTCATGAAATTCTTAGGCAAATGGATGGAACTAGAAAATATCATCCTAAGTTAGGTAACCCAGTCACAAAAGAACACACATGCTATACAGTCAATGATAAGTGGATATTACCCCCAAAGCTTGGAATACCTAAGAAAAAAGTCACAGATCACATGAAGCTCAAGAATAAGGAAGACCAAAATGTGGATGCTTCAGCCCTTCTTAGAAGGGAGAACAAAATACTCACAAGAGGAAATAGAGGGACAAAGACTGGTGCAGGGACTGAAGAAAAGTTCATACTGAGACTCCCCCAACTGGGGATCCATCCCACATACAGCCACCAAACCCAGTCACTATTGCTGATGCCAAGAAGTGCTTGCTGACAGGAGCTATATATGGGTGTCTCCTGAGATGCTCTGCCACAGTCCTCCTGATACAGATAAGGATGGTCTCAGCTAACCATTGGACTGAATAAGGGGATCACAAAGGAAGAGTTAGAGAGAAGACTGAAGGAGCTGAAGGGGTTTGCATCCCCATAGGAAGAACAACAATATCAACCAAGCAGACCCCACCAGAGATCCAGGGACGCATTCCCCAACGAATGAGTACACATGGAGGGACCCATGACCCTAGCCACATATAAAGCAGAGGATGGCATTGTTCAGCATTAATAGGTGGAAAAGCCCTTAGTCTTGTGAAGACTTGCTTCCCCAAAGTAGGGTAATGCCAGGGTGTTAAGTAGGAGTGGGTGGGTAGGAGTAGGTGCATCATCATAGAAGCAGGGGGAAGGGGTATGGGAGAGGAGGGGAAAGGGGATATTATTTGAAATGTAAATATATAAAATATTCAAGAAAAATAAAATTAAAAAAACTTTGAGAAATACAAAGTAGCAGATTAAGAAAAACAGTGTATGATTTCTATTATACTCATAAACTTACTTGTTTTGCTTTAATTGTATTATAAAATATGAGCACTTTTGAAAACATATCAGTCTCTATTTTCATGTGTTTTTATATGTAAGAAAGTTTTCCATGTGTGTTTTCCATCTGACCAGAGAAGAGGGTGTCAGATTCCATGGATCTGAAGTACAGGTAGTCACCAAGGATTTTGGTATTTAAATTCAGGTCACCCTGAGAAACATGTACACTCAGTGACCTCCATAGCTCACACAGTACTTTTCATCCAATGAAGGAAAGGTTTCACAGAGTAACAAAACAAAAATTTAAATTACTAAAGAATTGAATAAATTAATCCTGGGAACGTGATCTCAGTACTTAGAGGTAAGTTATAGGATCAGGTTAGAGGCCTGGGAACTATTCACAGGAAGTGTTATCTGAGACCCAATAACCATGGTTACCCCTACTGCTGCATCTTCTACTGCCCTTGTCCACATGTAGTTTGTGCAGAGAAAAAGATAAGAATAAAAGGCTCAAATGTATTCAGTCTTCATCAAACTCCATTAGGAAAGTAATCAAGTGAAAATTAGAATTTCAACAATATTAAAGATGATTATATTTGTTTAGAAGGATATAGACAAAAAACTCCCAGGAAATATAACTCAAAGTGACCCCTAAGTTGACAAATTTCTGCCCCTCCACCTACTTCTGATCTGTCTTCCAAAGAAACCTCATTTTCTAGGGCTCTGTCTGAAAATGGAAGGGATCAGAAAGGTTGGCTGTGGCTTTATAACTCCTCACGAGCCCTAGTGGTCTTAGTCAAACCCAGATCCTCTAATGACCACAGAAAAATAAGGTTGAAGAATAATTTAATGTATGCTTCCTTTCATATGACTTATGGAACGAGATGTACAATGTGTCTTATCCATAACACAACACCATGCACACATCAAGCACCTCTATATCAAAGACTCACCTTTGAACCATGGAATTGAATTTGCCTGAATCATGCCATTAGGACTGGTAGTAGTAGAACATTAAAAGAATTCTAATCGAGTAAGGCTGACAGAGGATAAGCACCACCTGTCAACCAGTTCCTAAACTATTTGAAAAATGTATTCAATGAGACTGAAGTATAGAATAAAATATTTAGAACTTCTACAAAGCAGACCTCGAATTTCCCTACATGTCCTCCCATTGCACACCAAAGGCCTCTGTGTGAACAATGGATAGTGATAGTATCAGTACTACCACATCCAAGAGCTTGGGCTGCAGAGCCTCCCCTCCAAGAGGAATCCACATTCAGGGAAGAAAGAAAGTCAAGTGTCTCTACCCAGATCAACACATATACCAAATGTACAGCAAGGCTCACAGTCAATGCTAGTGCCAGGAGCTTGGACTCCGATAGCCCCACCTATGTACTCTTCCAGGTATGGGGCCAGTTGTCCTCACCCTCATCATGGTAGGACTGAGATCTCCCACAGAATTACTAATGACTGGGTCTGAAGAGAATCTTGGTAGAACCTGCAGGCTCTTTTACTGGTGATTCCGAATGCTAGTTCTGCTCAGTGCCCCTCATTAGCTTAAAAGACACAGCTAGACCTCAGGACAGTAGCAGGTCCCCTAGTGGAGAATTAGTGATCATGCAATTCAGAGGGGGACAAGCCTACAGGCCTTACCAGATCAATCTTTCCACCTTAAGGTCTGACCTTAAGGTAAATTTGTATTTTTGAAGAAACCTTCAGTTTCCTAGAGCACCTGTCCATCTTCCACAAATCAAGGAGCACTGTATATACATTTCATTACACAATGAATATCCCATGCAGCCATGTCTACCTCATAGATGGGAAGTCCTGTCCCCAAACTTCAGTCAAATTCACTGAGTGAAACAATTTAAGTGCCTGCACCTGAGAAACATGAAAGAAAGAAGAGGTAAATAGAGGTGAATGAAAAAGGCAATAGAAAGAAAAAAAAATGATCTCCCAAGAATGGTGCGGTAGAAAGTTTATTGCACCTAAAAAGCAGAACACAGCCAGAAACTAGAACATCTGAGGCCAAAGTAGACATGGTCCTGAGCATGTGAGGAGAGGGAGTAGAGATCAGAACCACACCAAGAGGACAGAGGGGTAAATGATAGCAGGAAAAGACCAGGAAAGCACATGTTCACGTTGCATGAGGAAGGCAGCTGGGAGAAAGGTACCACACTCTACCTCCCAAAGTAAAAGTCGGGGTATGCCAGCAACACCCTGTAAGAAGTAGGCACTGAAGGATGCTGGCTTGTTAAGTCAGCACATCAAGCACTTGTCCCAGGGATGGAGACTGAAAAGTAGGAAGGAAGAAGAAGGTTGAAATGGTTTAAGTATAAACACAGAAATTATTTTAAACATACTTTGTTGTTCAAATGTCTACCAGTCTAAGCGTGTTAACTAGAGTCCAGCAAGTATTACTCACCAATTACTCACTGTGCCTTTTCAGACAGAAAAAAAATAACATCCTATTAGTTATATTCACACAAGTTTGAAAGCTATTCTGTATTGATGGCACTATGGTTACTACAGTGATTTGTCTTCTAGAAATATGTTCAGTTCCTTATTCAGTTTGTAGACTTCCCAGTTATGTCAACTCAGAAAAATGTTCAGTTTTGAAGTGTATTCATCATCTAAAATGATTACCTGACTACTAATTTGCATTGTCAAATACTGTCACACAGGAAAGGCCTCAGTTTCTTCCTGCCCCTCCATTATGTTGTGACTATACTAGCTTCAAAGATTGACAGTGAAGTCTCTTGCACTGGCTTCTCTTTATTTGTTTAGTATGCCCAAAAGGACAGAGATCTCAGAAAACACTCACGCACTGGTCTTTTATGCTTCCCACTCAGAAGTCAGGACACAGCCTGGAAGGTGTTGTAGGGCTCTCTCCCAGGAACTGGGTGGTAGAGGCAAGATTGTGTTTGATGTTATAATCAATTCCATACAATAAGACAAAACTGAGCTACAGAAGATACTGCTATGAACAGAGACAAAGAAGGCACTTGGAAGAAAGAATTGAAATTCTTAGTGATTGGGACACTTTGGAGAATTGAAACAAATAAGGCATTAAGCAGTGATTCTTTAAAAAATGAAAAATAAGGTGGGGAAGAGAGCAGATCACCCAGGCGTGCAGACATTCCGAGGCCACAGGACAGGCTGCCACCTCTGCACACCTCGGCCCAGATCCCTGGTCCAAGGGAAAACTTCACAGTGCCTCTGGACAGACAGGAACAGACAGCCACCAGTACCCACGGTTCTGGTCTGTGCCCACGACCAAACTGATACGGTCAAACAACTCCCTGTACCCAAATCCCGTGGGGGAGAGAGCTGGAACCTCAGAAGTGTGGATACTCATGAGAAGTCAGAGGAGAATACCTTCTGCCCACAGTCCAGACCCAAGAGGGAATCGCATTGTAACAACTGTGCCCGAGGGGTGCAAGGACCTACATGAGCAATCAAGGGCAGGACCCTTTGATGCCTAGAGATGGAAGACAGTGTCCAGGAGCATGGCCACAACTGAGAACAGATCCTCTGTTCTCAGGAAAGGCTGAAAGAAAACAGTAAAACAGTTCTACAGGAGTGCCTATAGGACACAGTGGCCTACAGCAGGGCCAAGTCACTCTCAGAAACAGCAAGAAAAGGAAATACCAGAGACAAACCAATGGCTAGAGGCAAGCGAAGGAACCTAGTCAACAAAAAGCAAGACTATCTGGCATCATCAGAGCCCAGTGCCCCCACCAAAGTAAATGCTGGATATCAAAACACACCAAAAAAGCAAGATTTAGATTTGAAATCACATGTTTTGATTGTGATGGAGGACTTCAAGAAAGACATAAGAACTCCCTTAGAGAAATTCAGGAAAGCACAAGTAAACAAGTAGGAGCTTTTAGAGAGGAAACACAAAAATCACTGAAAGAATTACAGGAAAACACAATCAAACAGGTGAAGGAATTAAAATCGGAAATAGAAGCAATGAAGAAAGAACACAGGGGAAATAACCCTGGATATAGAAAACAAAAGGAAGAGGCAAGGAGCCATAGATACAAGCATCACCAACGGAATACAAGAGATAGAGGGGAGAATCTCAGGAGCAGAAGATTCTATAGAAATCATTGACACAACTGTCAAAGATAATGTAAAACGGAAAAAGCTACTGGTCCAAAACATACAGGAAGCCCAGGCCTCAATGAGAAGATCAAACCTAAGGATAATAGGTATAGAAGAGAGTGAAGACTCCTAGCTCAAAGGACCAGTAAATATCTTCAACAAAATCATAGAAGAAACTCCCTTAACCTAAAGAAAGAGATGCCCATAAGCATACAAGAAGCCTACAGACATAAGCATACAAGAAGCCTACAGAACCCCAAATAGATTGGACCAGAAGAGAAACTCCTCCCGCCACATAATAGTTAAAACACCAAATGCATAAAACAAAGAAAGAATGTTAAAAACAGTAAGGAAAAAAGGTCAAGTGACATTTAAAGGCAGACCCATAAGAATTACACCAGACTTCTCACCGGAGACTAAGAAAGTCAGAAGATCCTAGAGAGATGTCATACAGACCCTAAGAAAACACAAATGCCAGCCCAGGTTACTGTATCCACCAAAATTTTCAATTAACATAGATGGAGAAACCGAGATATTCCATGACAAAACCAAATTTACACAATATCTTTCTACAAATCCAGCCCTACGAAGGATAATAGATGGAAAACTCCAACACAAGGAGAGAAACTAGACTGTACAGAAAGCAAGAATATAATTTCCTTGCAATGAAACCAAAAGAAAGACAAACATAATTCCACCTTTAACAATGAAAATAACAGGAAGCGACAATCACTATTCCTTAATATCTCTCAACATCAATGGACTCAATTCCCCAATAAAAAGACATAGACTAACAGACTGGATACGTAAAGAGGACCCCGTATTTTGCTGCAAGCAGGGAACACACCTCAGAGACAAAGACAGAAAATACCTCAGAGTAAATGGCTGGAAAACAATTTTGCAAGCAAATGGTCTGAAGAAACAAGCTGAAGTTGCCATTCGAATATCAAATAAAATTGACTTTCAACCAAGAGTCATTAAAAAAAATAAGGAAGGACACTTCATATTCACCAAAGGAAACATCCACCAAGATGAACTCTCAATCCTAAATATCTATGCTCCAAATGCAAGGGCACCTACATTCATAAAAGAAACCTTACTAAAGCTCAAAGCACACATTGCACCTCACACGATAATACAAGGAGATTTCAAGACCCCACTCTCACCACTGGACAGATCATGGAAACAGAAATTAAACAGAGACTTAGAGAAACTAACAGAAGTTATGAACCAATTGGATTTAACAGATATTTACAGAACATTCCATCCTAAAAACAAAAGGATATACCTTCTTCTCAGCACCTCATGGAACCTTCTCCAAAATTGACCATGTGATCGGTCACAAAACAGGCCTCGACAGATACAGGAAGATAGAAATAATCCCATGAGTCCTTTCAGATCACCACGTACTAAGACTGGTCTTCAATAACAACAATAATGACAGAAAGCCCACATATACATGGAAGTTGAACAATGCTCTACTCAATGACAACGTGGTCAAGGAAGAAATAAAGAAAGAAATTAAAGACTTCTTAGAATTTAATGAAAATGAAGATAAAACATTCCCAAACTTATAGGACACAATGAAAGTGGTACTAAGAGGAAAACTCATAGCTCTGAGTGCCTGCAAAAAGAAACAGGAGAGAGCATATGCCAGCAGCTTGACAGCACACCTTACAGCTCTAGAACAAAAAGAAATAAATAAACCCAAAAAGAGTAGAAGTCAGGAAATAATCAAACTCAGAGCTGAAATCAACCAAGTAGGAAAGAAAAGGACTATACAAAGAATCAGCAAACGCAGGAGCTGGTTCTTTAAGAAAATTAACGAGATAGATAAACACTTAGGCAGACTAACCAGAGGTCACAGAGAGTGTATCCAAATTAAGAAAGAAAAGAAAATGGAGACATAACAACAGAATCAGAAGAAATTAAAAAAAAAAAACAAAAACCATCAGATCCTACTACAAAAGCCTATATTCAACAAAATTGGAAAATCTGGAGGAAATGGACAATTTTCTAGACAAATACCTGGTACCAAAGTTAAATCAGGAACAAATAAATCATCTAAACAACCCCATAACTCCAAAAGAATTAGAAGCAGTTATTAAAAGTCTCCCAACCAAAAAGAGCCCAGGTTCAGATGGGTTCAGTGCAGAATACTATCAGACCTTCATAGAAGACCTCATACCAATACTGTCCAAACTATTCCACAAAATTGAAAGAGATGGAGCACTACCAAATTCCTTCCATGAAGTCACAGTTACTCTTATACCAAAACCACACCAAGACCCAAGAAAGAAAGAGAACATCACACGAATTTCCCTTATGAATATCGATGCAAAAATACCCAATACAATTCTTGCAAACCGAATCCAAGAACATATCAAAACAATCATCCATCATGATCAAGGAGGCTTCATCCCAGGCATGCAGGGATGGTTTAATATATGAAAATACATCAATGCAACCCACTATTTAAACAAACTCAAAGATAAGAATGACATGGTCATTTCATTAGATGCTGAGAAAGCATTTGACAAAATTCAACACCCCTTCATGAGAAAAATCCTGGAAAGATCAGGAATTCAAGGCCCATATCTAAACATAGTAAAAGCCATATACTGCAAACCAGTAGCTAACATCAAACTAAATGGAGAGAAACTTGAAGTAATCTCACTAAAATCAGGGACTAGGCAAGGCTGCCCACTCTCTCCCTATTTATTCAATATAGTACTCGAAGTCCTTGCCAGAGCAATCAGACAGTGAAAAGAGGTCAAAGGGATACAAATTGGAAGGGAAGAAATCAAAATATCACTATTTGCAGATGATATGATAGTGTACTTAAGCGAATCCAAAAGTTCCACCAGAGTACTACTCAACCTGATAAACAACTTCAGCAAAGGGTCGGGGTATAAAATTAACTCAAACAAATGAGTAGCCTTCCTCTACTCAAAGGATAAACAGGCTGAGAAAGAAATTAAGGAAATGACACCCTTTACAATAGTTCCAAATAACATAAATATCTTGGTGTGACTTTAACCAAGCAAGTGAAAGATCTGTATGGCAAGAACTTCAAGTCTCTGAAGAAAGAAATTGAAGAAGATCTAAGAAGATGGAAAGATCTTCCATGCTCATGAATTGGCAGGATTAATATAGTAAAGATGACCATTTTGCCAAAAGCAATCTACAGATCCAATGTAATCCCCATCAAAACTCCTACTCAATTCTTTATAGAGATGGAGCAATTTGCAAATTCATTTGGAATAACAAAAAACCCAGGATAGAGAAAACTATACTCAACAATAAAAGAACTTCTGGGGGAATCACCTTCCTTGACTTCAAGCAGTATTACAGAGCAATAGTCATAAAAACTGTATGGTATTGGTACAGAGACAGGCAGGTAGATCAGTGGGACAGATTGAAGACCCAGAAATGAACCCACACACCTATAGGTACTTGATATTTGACAAAGGAGCTAAAATCATAGAATGGAAGAAAGATAGCATTTTCAATAAATGGTGCTGGTTCAACTGGAGGTCAACATGTAGAAGAATTCTTCTCACCATGTACAAAGCTTAAGTCCAAGTGGGTCAAGGACCTCCACATCAAACCAGATACACTTGAACTAATAAAAGAAAAAGTGGGGAAGAGTCTCGAACAATTGGGCACTGGGGAAAATTTCCTGAGCAAAACACCAATGGCTTATGCTCTAAGATCAAGAATCGACAAATGGGACCTCATGAAAGTGCAAAGCTTTTGTAAAGCAAAAGACACTGTCATTAGGACAAAACGGCAACCAACAGATTGGCAAAAGATCTTTACCAATCCTACATCTGATAGAGGGCTAATATCCAAAATACACAAAGAACTCAAGAAGTTAGACTACAGGGAGACAAATAACCCTATTTAAAAATGGGGTTCAGACCTAAACAAAGAATTCACAGCTGAGGAATGCTGAATGGCTGAGAAACACCTAAAGAAATGTTCAACATCTTTAGTCATAAGGGAAATGCAAATCAAAACAACCATAAGATTCCACCTAACACCAGTCAGAATGGCTAAGATCAAAAACTCCGGTGACAGCAGATTCTGGCGAAGATGTGGAAGAAGAGGAATACTCTTCCATTGTTGGTGGGATTGCAAACTGGTACAACCACTCTGGAAATCAGTCTGGGGGTTCCTCAGAATATTGGACATTACAGTACCTGAGGACCCAGCTATACCTCTCTTGGGCATATACCCAAAAGATGCTCCAACATATAACAAAGACACATGCTCCTCTATGTTCATAGCAGCCTTATTTATAATAGCCAGAAGCTGGAAAGAATCTAGATGCCCTTCAACAGAGGAATGGATTAAAAAAATGTGATACATCTAAACGATGAAGTACTACTCAGCTATCAAAAACAATGACTTCATGAAATTCATAGGCAAATGAAATGAACTAGAAAATATTATCCTGAGTGAGGTTACTCAATCACAGAAAAACACAATTGGTATGCACTCATTGGTAAGTGGATATTAGCCAAAAAGCTAAAATTATCCAAGATGCAATCTATAGACCACAGTAAGCTCAAGAAGAAGGATGACCAAAATGCAGATATTCCCATTCCTTCTTAAAATTTGGAACATATTGATAGGAGGGGATATGGAAGCAAAGATTAGAGCAGTGACTCAAGGAATGGCCATTCAGAGCCTGACACACCTGTGGCCCATATATATGCAGCCACCAAAACTAGGTAAGATTGATGAAGCTAGAAAATGCATGCGGAAGGGACTGGCTATAGATCTCTCCTGAGAGACACATCCAGAGCCTGTCCAATACAGAGGTCAATGCTAGCAGCAAACCACCAAACTGAGAATAGGGCCCCCTTGGGGGAATTAGAGGAAGTATTGAAAGAGTTGAAGGAGCTTGCAACCCCATAAAAACAACAATGCCAACCAACCAGAACTTTCAGGAACTAAACAACTACTGGACTGACCCAGGGCTCCAACTGCATATGTAGCAGAGAATAGCATTGGTGGGGCACGAGTGGAAGAGAAAGCCCTTGGTCTTGCCAAGGTTGGACCTCAGTGCAGGGGAATATGGGGGAGGGCAATAAGGGGGATGTATTAGGGGAACACCTGTATGGGTAGGGGGAGGGAAGGGAATGGGGGATTATGGACAGGAAACGGGGAAGGGGAATAACCTTTGAAATGTAAGTAAAGAAATATATAATAAAAAATTAAAGAAAAATGAAAAATAAAAAGTCATGCCAAGAATGGTCTTTAGAGGAAAATAAATGTCATTGAAAAAGTGCAAAGGTAAATTAACTTTGAAAAGGAAGAGGCATTCCCTGGCAGAGGCTGTGGCATTACTAAATTACTTTTGATCTTTCCCCTATGTAGACTGTTAGGGGCTGAGTCCCATAACCTGACACACACAGCTGCAGCCAATGAGTGGTCTGTGTCTCAAACATCGAACTGACTGAACTATGTCAA
>NC_046167.1:76785731-76797142 GCF_011064425.1 Rattus rattus
TCAATTTCTTTCTTCAGAGTCTTGAAGTTCTTATTGTACAGATCTTTTACTTGCTTGGTTAAAGTCACACCGAGGTACTTTATATTGTTTGGGTCTATATTATGAAGGGTGCTCATTTCCCTAATTTCTTTCTCGCTTGTTTCCTCTTTGTGTAGAGGAAGTGCCATTGTTTATTTGAGTTAATTTTATACCCAGCCACTTCGCAAAGTTGTTTATCAACACAATAGTTCTCTGGTGAACTTTTGGGATCATAAAATATACTATCCTTATCATCTGCAAATAGTGATATTTTGACTTTGATCCATGATTTTTTGAATTTCTGAATCTGTGTGTTATCTCCCTTTTCATTTCTGATTTTGTTAATTTGGACCTCTCTGTGTCCTCTCGTTAATCTGGCTAAGGGTTTATCTATCTTGTTGATTTTCTCAAAGAACCAACTTTTGGTTCTGTTGATTCTTTCTATTGTCCTTTTTGTTTCTACTTGGCTGATTTCAGCTCTGAGTTTTATTATTTCCTGTCTTCTACTCCTCCTGAGTGTATTTGCTTCATTTTGTTCTAGAGCTTCTAGGTTTCTGTCAAGCTGCTGACATATGTTCTCTCCTGTTTCTTTCTGCAGGCACTCAGAGGTATGAGTTTTCCTCTTAGCACAGCTTTCATTGTGTCCCATAAGTTTGGGTATGTTGTACCTTCATTTTCATTAAATTCGAAGAAGTCTTTAATTTCTTTCTTTATTTCTTCCTTGACCAGGTTATCGTTGAGTAGAGCATTGTTCAACTTCCACGTATATGTGGGCGTTCTTCCCTTATTGTTATTGAAGAGCAGCTTTAGGCCGTGGTGGTCTGATAGTACGCATGGGATTATTTCTATCTTTCTGTACCTGTTGAGGCCCTTTTTTTGACCAATTATATGGTCACTTTTGGAGAAGGTACCATGAGGAGCTGAGAAGAATGTATATTCTTTTGCTTTAGGATAGAATGTTCTATAAATATCTGTTAAGTCTATTTGGTTCATGACTTCTCTTAGTCTGTCTACGTCTCTGTTTAATTTCTGTTTCCATGATCTGTCCATTGATGAGAGTGGGGTGTTAAAATCTCCTACTATTATTGTGTGAGGTGCAATGTGTGCTTTGAGCTTTAGTAAGGTTTCTTTTATATATGTAGGTGCCCTTGTATTTGGGGCATAGATATTTAGGATTGAGAGTTCATCTTGGTGGATTTTTCCTTTGATGAATATGAAGTGTCCTTCCTTATCTTTTTGATGACTTTTTAGTTGAAAAATGATTTTATTTTGATATTAGAATGGCTACTCCAGCTTGTTCTTCTGACCATTTGTTTGGAAATTTGTTTTCCAGCCTTTACTCTGAGGTAGTGTCTGTCTTTGTCCCTGAGGTGTGTTTCCTGTAGGCAGCAGAATGCAGGGTCCCTTATGTATCCAGTTTGTTAATCTACATGTCTTTTTTTTGGGAGTTGAGACCATTGATGTTGAGAGATATTAAGGAATAGTGATTATTGCTTCCTGTTATATTCATATTTGGATGTGAGGTTATGTTTGTGTGCTCTTCTTCTCTTTGTATTGAGCTGGGAGTCTTCACTCTCTTCTATACCTATTATCCTTAGGTTTGATCTTCCCATTGAGTCCTGGATTTCCTGGATGTTTTGGACCAGTAGCTCTTTCCACTTTACATTATCTTTGACAGTTGAGTCGATGATTTCTATGGAATCTTCTGTTCCTGAGATTCTCTCTTCTATCTCTTGTATTCTGTTGGTGATGCTTGTATCTACGGCTCCTTGTCTCTTCCTTTGGTTTTCTATATCCAGGGTTGTTTCCATGTGTTCTTTCTTGATTGGTTCTATTTCCATTTTTAATTTCTTCAATTGTTTGATTGTGTTTTCCTGAAATTCTTTCAGGGATTTTCGTGATTCCTCTCTATAGGCTTCTACTTGTTTATTTATGTTTTCCTGGAATTCTTTCAGGGATTTTTGTGATTCCTCTCTGTAGGCTTCTACTTGTTTATTTATGTTTTCCTGTGTTTCTCTAAGGGAGTTCTTCGTGTCTTTCTTGAAGTCCTCCAGCATCATGATCAAATTTGATTTTGAAACTAGATTTTGTTTTTCTGGTGTGTTTGGATATTCCGTGTTTGCTTTGGTGGGAGAATTGGGCTCCGATGATGCCATGTAGTCTTGGTTTCTGTTGCCTGGGTTCCTGCACTTGCCTCTGGCCATCAGATTATCTCTAGTGTTACTTTGTTCTGCTATTTCTGACAGTGGCTAGACTGTCCTAGAAGCCTGTGTGTCAGGAGTGCTGTAGACCTGTTTTCCTGTTTTCTTTCAGCCAGTTATGGGAAGAGAGTGTTCTGCTTTCGGGCGTGTAGTTTTTCCTATCTACAGGTCTTCAGCTGTTCCTGTGGGCCTGTGTCTTGAGTTCACCAGGCAGGTTGCTTGGAGCAGGACGGTTTGTCTTACCTGTGGTCCCGAGGCTCAAGTTTGCTCGTGGGGTGTTGCTTATGAGCTCTCAGCGGGGGCAGCAACCAGGAAGATCTGCGCCGCCCTTTCCGGGAGCTTCTGGGCACCAGGGTTCCAGACGGCATTTGGTGTTTTCCTCTGGAGTCAGAGATGTGGGCAGAGTGTAGTCTCTTCTGGTTTCCCAGGCATGTCTGCCTCTCTGAAGGTTAGCTCTCCCTCCCACCGGATTTGGGTGCAGAGAACTGTTTATCGGGTCGGTCCCTTCAGGTTCCGGCGGTGTCTCAGATGCAGTGGACTTGCTGCTCCTGTGCCCTTATCCCCCTTGCTTTCTTCTTGATTAAAGTTTCTAAATTCTTCAATTTAAGTGTAGAACCACAAGAGAGTTTTAAAATGACCTATTTGAGTCATGGAATGAACTGCATTGCAGTAACAGGGAGAGGATTTGCATGTGGAGCATGGCTTCTGCTCTCAGACCACAACAGTAGAAACAGTGTCCTGTGTACACTGGAGCGTGAAACAGGATAGGTAATAGCTAGGTCACAGACTCATTAATGTTTAAAATACTCAGCTGCAGGCCTTGCCATTTTAAAGAAAGACCTGATTGACAAAGGCTTGGTGATTTTGTAATTTCCTACCAAGTGTTAATTCATACGTTTTAATGTAAAACACACAAGATTGGTGGGTGTGCAATTTGGAGCTATTAGGTTGATGCAGTGAATGTTGAATTTCCAGTTAGGGTACTGTCCTATGTGGATATGTGCTGTCCTCATTGACATAATTCAGTCAGTTCGATGTTTGAGACACAGACCACTCATTGGCTGCAGCTGTGTGTGTCAGGTTATGGGACTCAGCCCCTAACAGTCTACATAGGGGAAAGATCAAAAGTAATTTAGTAATGCCACAGCCTGTGCCAGGGAATGCCTCTTCTTTTTCAAAGTTAATTTACCTTTGCATTTTTTCAATGACATTTATTTTCCTCTAAAGACCATTCTTGGCATGACTTTTTATTTTTCATTTTTCTTTAATTTTTTATTATATATTTCTTTTCTTACCTTTTGAAGGTTATTTCCCTACCGGTGTCCTGTCCATAATCCCCCATTCTCTTCTTCCCCATCCCCCATACATGTATTCCCCTTATAAATCCCCGTATTAGTCTCCCCCCATATTCCCCTGCACTGGGGTTCCAACCTTGATAAGACCAAGGACTTTCCCTTCCACTGGTGCCCCACCCAGGCTATTTTCTGCTACATATGCAGTTGGAGCCCTGGGTCAGTCCAGTAGTGGTTTAGTCCCTGGAAGCTCTGGTTGGTTGGCATTGTTGTTTTTATGGGGTTGCAAGCTCCTTCAACTGAATCTTAAGTTAACATCTGTACCATCACTGTGTTTTAAAAGTTCGCACTTGAGTCATATAATCAACTGTTTATTGCATCCAGAGGGAAAGGATTTGCATAAGGGGCATAGCCGCTGCATTCAGACCAGAATAGGAGGAAGTTTACTGGGTACACTACTGGGGCGGTGGGCACAATCAGCTACTGGAGTAGCCATTTAAAAAAAGGACCTGATCATGGCAGGGTGGTGATTTAGTAATTTTACAGAATGTATTAATTCATGTTGGGTGAATGAAAACAGACTAGATCCATGGGTGTAGGATTTGTGATGTCAGTGAAGTCCATGAGTATTCAAATTGCACTTAGGTTACTGTCCTGGGGAGATATGGGCAGTCAGCATTGACATAGTGAAGTCAGCTCAGAAATGTGAAACACAGGCCTTCATTGCCTGTAGTTGTTTGTGTCAAGTTCCAGGTCTCAGCAGCCAACACTCCAGATAGAGACAAAGTCAAACGGTATTTGATAAATGCTTTTCCAGAAAAAGGGCCGCTCTTTTTCTAAGTCAGAATGGCTATGTGTTTTTCAATTCCATTTATGTTTGTAAAAAGTCCTCCATTGGTTCCCTTTAATGCAGCACTGCTCTGAACTCTTACTTGTTTGCATTCTGTGATGTGTCCCAGGCACAAGAATTTCTTTCCCCTTTTTACAAGTTCTGCTTAGGACAAGGCCTGCTGAAGCCCAGGCTGAGTCATGCTACATAATAGAGAATTGCTTTGAACCTTTAGTCCTGTCTCTAAGGCCACATGATGGGAGGATAGTCCTGCATCTCCTCTAGGCTTGGCTCTGAAGGTGAAAGTTTTCCTGTATTGGCAGTACTTGACATTAGCAATGAGTAGTGACGTCATCAATTTCCCTTGGTCGATAATCACCCTGACTGACCATTACTCTGGTCCACAGACCAGGCAATGAAGAATCTGGAAAGTGTATTGCCAGGGCGTTAGGTTGGGAATCGAAGTGTGGGGGTGGGGGCATCCTCATAGAAGCAAGGGTAGGGGGGCGGGGTATAGGAGAGGGGGAAAAGGAGATAACATTTGAAATGTAAATACATAAAATATCTAAGAAAATAAATAAAATAGAAACAAATGTAAAGAAAGAAGAATATGGACAAAGACCTGAACTTACTGTGAACTGTTGTTGACACTAATGCAGCTAGTTCAAATTACTCTAGTTACACGAGTTCAGTTCCCTAAAACCAAACAGATGGGCACTCTGAGGGATTGTTATTATTTGCAATATTCAAGATGGGAAATCTCTTCTTTAATCTGGAGGTATTGATTGACAAGAAAAAATTAGTCTAGGCCATAGCTTCTGGTGGGCGCTTCCATGAATAAAGGATATTGAAGTTGGTAGTTCTTTCTCTTCTTGCCATACACTGGCTAGAAAGATCATTTTATTTTTCTGGCATTAGCATCTCCTTCTCTTTAATTCTGGCATATGGTAAAGACGAGCTGAGACACACAGCTACTGCTGTATTCTTCAAATTTCCATCGGTATACAGTTTTTGTTTCACTAGTTGGACCACATTCTGCGAGCCATTCTTATATATCCACTCCATGCACACATAGACAGATCCACTGTATTAGTTCTGTTCATCTGGAAAACCTTTACTAACACAGATATGATGTTTCACCTACCCACTGAGGAAGATGTGCTTCTAACATTAGTGCTCCATAGCGGTCGGCATCCATTCCCTGCTTTTCTCCCAGGGTTGTTTGCAGTCTCACATGTAGCAGTTGAATATTAGCTGCAATTTTCCCGACGTCAGCGTACAATCAGAGAAACAAACATCACACTTTGTGTCCTAAAGTCTCTCTCTAACTGTTACTATCCTTGGAACCTATACTTCAGTCTGCTCCAAGCTGAATACTGTACCTTGCAAGGTTTCCCTCTTCATTGAGGAGCAGCAACAGCAGCAAGAGCAGGAGGAAGAAACTCCTGCTGAGTGCTGGAAGGCAGAAAGGTAGGTTATTGGAAGACACGCTAAAGAGATACTGAAATAAAAATCTTGCAGCTCTGAGAAGGGTAAGCTCCTGGACTAGAATCCTGGGCCAGAAATGCTATGCTGTGTGCCTTCAGCAAACTCCAATCCTGCGGGAGGGGTCATGTCACTCAAGATTCACTGGCCAATCAGGGCGTCCAGGCAGGCCCTCCACTAGTAGAAGAGGGGTGTACTTCCTGGTGCCCTGTTTCCAGCAGCCGATTTACCGGAGTTGCTTAGCGGGCTTGAATGATTGGCCTCATGTGTTTTGATGTCTGCTTCCTGGTGTCTTATGGACGTGCTGCCAATCTACTAAGTCGGAACATGGTGAGCAGGTGACCGCTGCCCAAAACCAGAAGGAGCGGGCTGCTCAGCCGCCGGACTCCGTGTGGTGGGATGCAGGGGGCCAACCCTGGCTGTTCTTTCTTTTTGGTTTCTTCTGAGGCAGCGGAGGGGGAAGAATGTCCGCGGGGGCAAGACTTGGTCTTGCGAGATATTTAGGGTTGCTGTTTTACCTATTTTAAGTATAAGGCGCTTTGCAGCTGTAGCTGACTTTCTTGAGTTCCTCAGAGGCCAGACTGTAAACTGCAATCTCTGGTGTGTAGCCCCTCACCTTAAAACAGCAGGGGGTTAAGTAGCCTTTCTTCTATCTGCAGGGAACTGGGCTGCTCTAACTTCCAGCCTGGTAGTTGAAGTCACAGGGAGAAAAGTGACACACTTTGAAAGGTGACTTTAATGTTTATTTCCAAGTTTTTCTCAAACGTTGTCTACTAAAAGGGAATCGGGTAATTGAGTAAAGGATTGATTGCTAGATCCTTTCCCTCAAGTCCAGATGCACTCACTTGATAGGCTTGGGGGAAGTTTGGAGCAGTAAACTTCTATGAGCCAGGAGAAGAGAGACACCCTCAGAGAAAAAAAGACTTTTATACAAGCAAATATGGATAAACTCACCTAAGTTCTATACAAAATTATATGTTTTGGCTAGGTTGGCTTGATCAATGCATATTGAATTTTCAACTGGAGGGTACCTCTTTGCAGCTGTGTCCAATCCACTCGCACAATTACTTCAGCTCAGTGGTTTGAGAAGAATGCCGTATGTTCAAGCTGTGTGTTATGTTACATATCTAGCACCTAACATTGCACATAGGGTCCAGGTCAAAGCCATTCTCTCTGCCATGGAATGGCCCTTACTTATTCAAAATTGGTACGGATATGTGGGGATTTTCTTATTATTAATAATGTTTTTCTTTTGAAAGAGTCAACGATTGATTTCACATTTTATATTTCATTTCTCATTAATTCGTTCATTTTTATTGGTTATTGTATATATTTACATTTCAAATGTTAGACCCCTTCCTGTTTTCCCCTCTGCAAACCCCCTATGATATCCCTCTCCCGCGCCCCCACTAACTCCTGCCTCACCTCCCTAGCATTCCCCTACGTAGGGGCAGAGTCTCCACAGGACCAAGGGCCTTCCCTGCTCCCATTGATGTCAGATAAGGCCATCCTCTGCTATGTGAACAGCTGGGGCCATGGATCCCTCCAGGTGTTCTCTTTGGTTGGTGGTTTATCCCTGATAGCTGCAGGGGAATCTAGTTGGTGATAATGTTGTTCTTCCTATGGGGTTCCAAACCCCTTCAGCTTCTTCAGTCTTTCCCCTAAGTCCTCTCTGCTGTCCTAGTGCTCACTCAGTCCGATGGTTGGCTGTGAGCATCCACATCTGTATTGGTTAGGCTCTGGCCGAGCCCCTCAGGGAGCAGCCATAGCAGGTTCCTGTCAGCTCATGCTTCTTGGCATCAGCAATAGTGTCTTGGTTTGGTGTCTGCAGATAATCTGGATCAGCATGGGGGACAGTCTCTGGATGGCCTTTCCTTCAGTCTCTGCTCCATTCTTTGTCCCCGCATTTCCCTTAGACAGGAACAATTGTGTGTTAATATTTTTGAGATGTGTGTGTGGCCCCATCCCTCAACTGGGTCTGGATATGGTCTCTACAGGTTCTCTTTCCCCTTTGTTGGGTATTTCAGCTAATGCCATCCCAGTTGTGTGCTGGGAGCCTCTTGCTTTCCTAGCATCTAGGGCTTTCTAGTGGCTGCTCCCAGTTCCTCCTTCCCCACTGCTACATACTTCCCTTCCATTTCCTGACCCTCTGTACTTCTTTCCTATCTCTCCCCACAACTAATGCTCTCCCACCCCCACTGCCTGCCCAGCCTTTCCCTCTCCGTCTTTTTGCCTCCTGTAATTATTTTATTCCCTCTTCTAAGTAGGACTGAAGCATCCACATTGGTCTTCCTTCTTGCATTGCATATAGTCTGTGAGTTGTATCGTAGGTATTCTGAACTTTTTGTCTAACCTCTAGTTATCAATGAGCACATACCATATTTATTCTTTTGTGACTGGGTAACCTCACTCAGGAAGATATTTTCTACTTCCATCCATTTGCCTGTGAGTTTCATGATGTCATTGTTTTTAATAGCTGAGTAGTACTCCATTGTGTAGATGTACCACATTTTCTGTATCCATTCCTCTGTTGAGGGGCATCTGTGTTCTTTCTAGCTTCTGGTATTATCAATAAGGCTGCTATGAACATAGTGGAGCATGTACCTTTGTTATATGTTGGAACATCTTTTGGGTATATGCCCAGGAGTGATATACCTAGGTCTACAAGGACGAATATGTCCAATATTCTGAAGAACAGTCAGAGTGATTTCCAGAGTGTTTGTACCGGCTTGCAAACCCACCAACAATTGAGGAGTGTTTCTCTTCTCCACATCCTTACCAGCATGTGCTGTCACATGAGGTTTTGATCTTAGCCATTCTGACTGGTGTGAGGTAGAATCTCATGGTCATTTTGATTTTCGTTTCTCTGATGACTAAGAATGTTGAACATTTTTTTAAATGAAATTTCCCTCTCTCTTTTTAAAATTTTTAAAAGATTTTACTATATATCAGTACACTGTAACTGTCTTCAGGCACACCAGAAGAGGGCATCTGCTCTTATTTCAGTTGGTTTTGAGCCACCAGGTGGTTGCTGGAATTTGAACTTGGGACCTCTGGAAGAGCAGTCAGTGCTCTTAAGCACTGAGCCATGTCTCCAGCCCCAGTGTTTGGATTGTTAATACTTAAATGACTGATTTGGTTTGAGGCTCTCACAATTTTCTCATATATTCTTGTCTCTGCCTCCTAATTTGCTGATTGTCAGCATTTCAGACCATATGATCATTTGATCGAGATGCAATTTAGGGGTTGCCTCCGAGCCATTCGATTTTCCTCATTTGAGAATTCTTCGTTTAGCTCTGTACCCCCAAAGGAAGTTGATAACATTGCTGTTGTGAGAGTATTTAATATTAGGGATGAACAGTGCCTTTGTTGTGAAGTCAAAAGATAATTTCTAAGAAATGTCGGTCTGGTTCCTAGGACTTGTGAACACTGCATTCCACATTTTGGTTTGCCTGCTACATTTTACTAATTGTTTAGAAACTGATAGACAGGCGGTGATGGGAAGTAAATTTGAGAGAAAGATCAATAGCAGCACTGACGGTAAGAAATAAACAGATTAGAGGCAGTTTGAGGTATTTTTTATGGGTAATGTGAAGTCTCTGTTCTTTTTAAATTTTTTCATACATGCAATCATAGGTAATAATGGTCAAGTTGACGGCTGCTACTGGCAAAATTTCAAAAATTTTGATGAAAGCCTGAACTATATTTTGTGCTTTTGTTCTTGTTTTTCTCTCCGCCCCTCATTATGTCAGCAAGACTGCACATAGTCTTGATTATTGTATCTTTGTGTCTTACTGTGTCTGTGTGTTTTCTATTTCTTTATTGTCCTATTGATTACTCTGTGTTGTATAGGATAGCACATACCCTGAGATCAGCTTCCCCATCATAAATTGTTGTAATGTTGGTTTTTTTTTCTTTTTTTCTTTTTTTCGGAGCTGGGGATCGAACCCAGGGCCTTGCGCTACCACTGAGCTAAATCCCCAACCCCTGTAATGTTTTTATAAATACATTTTTTAAAAGAATCATTTATTTTATGTCTCTGCGTACACTGTCGCTGTCTTCAGATAAACCAGTAGAGGGCATCAGATCCCAACACAGACGGTAGTGAGCCACCCTGTGGTTGCTGGGAATTGAATTCAGTCTACCTGGAAAAGCAAATGCTCTTAACCAATCCAACCATCTTTACAAGTTAATTGTTTTATATTTTAATTGCTTTTTTAAATCCCGGATTACTGTCTCCATCCTGTCTATTATTCAGGAGCTCTTGGTCTTCTTGTTGTTGTCATGTGCCTCATTGCTGCTCTGGACTGTTGCAGTTTGTTTGGGTTTCTCTCCAACCCTATCGGCCAGTACAAAGAAAACACAACTCAATTAATGAAAACAATCTAGCGTCCAGATTGGGCAGATCCACCCCTACACCGTCCTATTCCTAGCTCCCAAATCCTCATCCCTACCTTTTTTTATTTGCCAGGTCTCCAGCCTTTTCCTTCTCCCAGTCAACCTCTCTCCTCGCTTCTCCCTTTCCCTCCCTCGGGCTCCTCCCCCTCCTGACTCCTCCCCTCCTGACTCCTCCCCTCCTGACTTTCCTCCCTCTCGCTCCCGACTCCCTCCTCTGCCCCAAATCTTGAGCTTTTGCCTTTATTTTAAATTCAGAGAGAACCCAAGGCAAACCCCATTTTCCCCCTTTTTGTCCAGTTAAAAAAACCTTTTCCCCTATACATATGTGAACTAATGTATTACCATTCTACAAATTTATAAAACCAACAATACACTCATCACCCAGTCCATCAATTTTGTTCATTAACCATGTCATCTATACTAAAAACTATACCTGACTATTTCCTGGTTCTAGATCCTAGCCCCTGAAAACCACCTAACAGATTTATCATCTTTCTCATCACTAAACCGCTTGGTTTGTCTGAGACTGACTACCAGTCTCCAACCACATCAGAACTAAAGAATGATTAATATTTTAAAATATGGGAAGCACAAACAGGCTCTCAAATAGAATAATTTATAGAGACTGCTTAATCACCTTGACAGTCCCTCCTATTCCTTAATATGTTGGAGCATCAGTCTTCAACCTTCTGGCCCAGGATCATCTGACAGACCTTTGTAATGCAGATTTTGAAGGGCTGATCACCCTGCCTTGGCAGAGATTATCAGTCGACTATTCTGCATAATTTGTCCTTTTCTGGACAGTGTTTTGTCTGTAGATGAATTGAAGCAATTTGCTCAGTGGCTGTGTCACCACGATTTGAGCAACTCCATTGATGCTCAATTTCTTCTTCAAGTCTAAGGGGTCCTGTCAGGGGCAGACAGGTCTCTAGTCAAATGATCTAGACGAAGAAATGTCCATAAACGGGTTATTCTGTGGACTTCTGACGCCCTTGAAGATTTCCTATCTACATAGGCGTTTCTGAACTGTTAAGCATAGACTACCGTTGGCCCTCTCTAATCGAAGTATTTCCAAAACCCATCTAATCTGACTCAGAACCATGACTTTGCTATCTGGTCTTTAGCTGGTACTGGTTAATCAACTAAAAATAATGTATAATAGCAGTTATAGGACTGGGTCTAAGACTT